>NC_062229.1:16835534-17126012 GCF_902686445.1 Sciurus carolinensis
GGATTTCCAAATGTGTGCAGAAGGACAGATGCAACACCATCAAGCTTTGTAGCAGGGCATGCAGGACACTCAGAATCCAGCACACCAGAACCAGCAAACCACAGAGCTGAGGATTCATGATGACAGTGTAGTGCAGTGGGTGACAGATGGCCACAAACCTGTCATAGGCCATCACAGACAGGAGGAAGTTGTCCAACTCTACAAAAACCAAGAAAAAGCACATCTGGGTGATGCAGCCTGCATGGGTAATGGCCTTGGTCTGTGTCTGGATATTCACCAGCATCTTCGGGATGGTGGTGGAGGTGAAGCAGATGTCTACAAAGGACAGGTTGGAGAGGAAGAAGTACATGGGCGTGTGCAGGTGGGAGTCTGAGATGGTGGCCAGGATGAGCAGGTTCCCAGCACAGTGACCAGGTACATGGAGAGGAAAAGCCCAAAGATGAGGGGCTTCAGTTCTGGGTCCTCTGAAAATCCCAGAAGGAGGAATTCCGAAACGCTTGTATTGTTTCCTGGTTCCATGGGGTGGATGTTACTACTGAAATGAGAAAAATAATATTACTGCTTTTTGCACACGTGGACACTCCCAATATGGTTGAAATGTTATAATTTATATTTTACAATAAATAAATTAACTTCTGTGGTATCATGGGTCTGGTCATCCTAGGCCATCCCTAGTGTCAATATTGATGAGAAATTCCTGTCTCACTCTAAGCCTTTCCACAAGAGTTCATGCATTGTACAGAATTAATGAGAAAATACTTCTTACCATTGAGGAGTACTTGTGGGTTGCTGAACTCATTTCAGGCACCATCTTTAACCAAAGCTCCTACATCCCAGTGATGGGCAAAGAACACGTGCACAGAGGTAAATTATAGGAATGTTACATTTTTATGCAAATGATTTATCATATATATTGTCACATGTGACAAGTTACTGAATAATACACACCAAATATGTGTGATCCTGAATGATCTCGCAGAGAAGTGAATGATGACACAGAATGGGGGTTGGGAGGTGTTAGGGTTAAGGTTATGGTTAGGGATAGGGTTAGGGTAGGGGGCAAAAATGGAGGAAGGAAGTACTGTTTAGAGGCAAAGAGGGTTAGGAGGGTTGGGGGAAGGGAAAAAGAAACAGAATAAATCAAACAACATCACCCTATGTAAATTTATGATTACACAAAAGTATGCCTTTACTCCATGTACTAACCGAAAAACAACAAGTATCTCATTTGTTTACAATAAAAAAATACTACAGGAAAAAAATGTGTGGTCCTTTGAAAATTAATTCTAACTTAATAAAGCTACTTTAAAAAGATATAATCATATAGCATGCCTGATGATGAAGCACGTACGATAAAAACAAAAGCAGTTATAATGCAGACAGCAGATAAGAGGTTGTATTTAAGTGTGTGTGTGTGTGTGTGTGTGTGTGTGTGTGTGTGTGTGTTTGTGTGTGTTGCTGGGTATTTCAACCAGGGCCTTGTATATGCTAAGCAGGTGCTCTAGGGCTCTCACACTGACTCACACCCCCAGCTCCAGGACTGTTTTAATAGGTGACCAGAAGCTCAGTAGAGAACAGAGATCTCAGGATATCCAGCAGAAGCCAGCAGACCAAAAGGCATTTCTACCTGGCAGAAGGAATTCCCAGTGCAAAGGCCCTGAGACAGGAGCATATTTAGGGAACCCAAAGGCATCAAGCAGCCAGTGTGAAGAGGTCAATGAGAAAGAGGGAGAGAGATCAGAGATGGTGTCAGAGGATGCTGAGAAAAGAGGTGGCCTCCCTGCTGGAGCTGAATCTGCCTGAGACAGGGAGGCCTTCCTCCCCACTACACCTTCGCATATTATTAACTTCCTTCCCCAGCATCATTGAATGGAAATGGACATGATACATGTTACCTTTATTGTTAAATATGTACTATGACCATCACCTTGTACTATCTGAGTCCCAGAGCCCTGCCCTGAGGAGAGCACACATGCACACACACCACACTGTCAAGACTGTGGCCTCTGACCTTCAAACCGCACTGTTATGCTTCTAGTGTATACAATGCAAGCTGGCCAGATCAAATTGTCTTACCCCTGATGCAAAAATGACATCCAGAATGACCATTTTGTAAGCCTCTCATGAACAAATAAGCATGCAGCCAATACTGTTTCATTTTGATAGATTACACTCTGCATTTAAAGAAACACACAGGGAAAGATATCAATAAGCAAAAATAGTGGAATGAAATGGACATGGTGGGGGAGTGAGGTAATAAGCCCAGATGGTCCCTGAGAGACCAAGAGGAAGAAACCACTCCCTTGGTTTTGGGTATGTTCCAGCCCAGGGTCTGTCTCCTGGGCACCCTGCAAAAATAAGAAAGGGGCAGAAATAAACAACATCCAAAGTCAAAAATAGCAATGTCTTTATGATTTCAATGTGATACAGAAAGGACACAAAGATAAAATGATTAAGGAGAATAAATTAACAATTCACAAAAGAATCCACAAAGTACAACAAAATCTTGTCTTGTTTCTATATGAGGCAGAAACTCTTGCTTTTCCGGTGCCTCTTCTAGACCTCCTTGACCAATGGGTTTTGCTATGATGGCTGAGGATTTCCTCTTGCTCACATCTCTCCTGCGGCATCTGTTCTTTGCTATGCTTGGGCTTTGAATTTTAATTGTCTATTGTTTTTCTTACCAACGCCCCTGGGTGCACTCTGGCCCTGTTTCTCGTCTTCATCCAACAAGCAAAGGTCTCTCCAGTCATTCCTTGCAAAACCACACGTCATGAGAGTGCTGTCCCTCTGCTTCCTTCCTATGACTGGGGACTTCTGTTATTACACATGCATTTTACAGTACTCAGACTATGACCTTATAAAACCAGATCCAGGTAAGCAAAGACTTCATGGGCTGTGTTCACCTTCCTATCTTTGCAAAGGTACTGAAGTCTACCTGTGATTAATAGAGAAAAATGTTAAAAAGTAGTAAAATATGTAATTCAAAACTGCAAGGACAATGCAACTAGATTCCATGGGACTACTTCCAAACAACTGTGTTCATCAAGCTGAATGGAGCCTCAAATGCTAGTGGAATCCAGGTGGCAGTGTGGCTCAGTGGTAGAGCACTGGTCAGCATGACTGAGGCTCTGGTTCCATACTTTGCAATGCAAAGATCAAAACTAACTGGAACAAGACTAACAGGAGCAAATCCATGATACCAACATGAATTAGTAATTAAACCAACAAAAGTTGGCATATCAGAATATAACATGTAATGTTCCTATAATATCCTGATGTTAATAAACTCCCAGCTGTCTCATGTTGAATGAATAAAGAACTTAGTCTGAGTATATGTGAACATTTCATATATGACAAAGTTTCATTTTAATTTAGTAGAATATTAGGTTGTGGAATAAATGCTCACATAAATGTCTGCCTTGAAGAAAATGAATTTGGCCCCAACCTCACTTATGTTAACAGTAACCAGAGAAGATAAGACCTAAGTGTAAAAACACACCATTGATTTTAGGAGAACCTCTACAAATTATATAAAATTCTACAGTCAGCAAGAACCTAGTAAGGCAAGAAATTCAGGTGTGAGAAGACAGATATGTACCAGTAAAAAAAAATTTGAATGATTTTAATGGTCTAAAGTATCACCTGAGAAGTTAATGGAGAAATAATATATTGTAAAAATCGATCAAAATACTGATCCTGGTAGAAAATGGACAAATAATGGTAAAGGGACACCAAAATATTTGCTTGAGCTCAGTAATAATTTAAGAAAATAGCAAGAACTATTTTATCCACAACCTTCATCCTTAGGAAAAGCTCCTGAAGAGCTATTCTGTCAGTTGTGGTTAGAATTTTTAAACAGAAAAAAGAGAGCTCTCAAAATTAGGTAGAACAGATGTGACTCTGGACCACATACGAGGGAGATAATCTCAAGTCAGCTACAAATACCAAAAGGATAGAAACTCCTTAACTCAAGGTCTCTTGATCTCCTGAATATTGACATGCTGGGACAAGTTAATTCTCTGAGGCGGGTGCTGGCCTGTGCATTGTGGGAGGGTCAAAAACACCCCTGAGCTCTCATGACCCCTCCCCTGAGTGACGGATGAAAGTGTCTGTGAAACTTGCTCTGTGTCAGCGAGGGGCATCCCTTCTGGTTGAGAATCACTAGTTTGAACCTAAAAATAGCAATGTATTTTTTGTAACATTGATATAGCAGTGAATTAATAAGAACCAATACAAAAGGCATGGAAAGTACGAGTAGCACAGCCCCATTATGAAATGCTGTGCATCCTTAGAAATACCTAAACTGCATTGTCATCTGCAGGTGGTCCACAGGAATTACAGAGTGAGAAGGTACTGGGTGACCAGCAAGGAAAGAAGAGTACACCAAATGAGAGAACAGTGAGGAGTGCGCGGGATATTTCTCAGGCATTTGCATAGAAAGTATAGGAGCATGTATGTACACATTCTACAGTAAGAAAAGTTTTAAAAGAGACTGATAACTTACAGAATAGAGAATGACAGCATTAATTAAATCTGTATACGTATACTGCGTTTTTCTTTAATACAATGAGTTTATGGATTTTATTTTTGTCTTAAAATTTCATTTAATAATCAATTTATTCATAGGGTGTGTTTTTTGTTTACTTTGGCAGAGTTGAATCTCAAACCCAAGACCTTGGTATGCTAAGCAAGCTCCCTATAACTGTGCTACAAACTCTGACCAATTTTTTAAATTGATACACAATACCTGTACATGTTAATATGGTACAATGTGACAATTCAGCACATGTATTCAATGTGCAATGCTCAAATCAGATTAATGAACATTTCCTTCCATTTAAATATTCACCAATTCTCTGGTGGGAAGTTTCTAATTTTCTTCTTCTAATTTCTTATGAGAATATATAATTAAAAGTTGATCTATGTTTTTTAAGTAATGTTATGCTTTTTCTTATGAATATGAAAATCACAAACATATAACACAGAATAAAATGTACTATAACCATTGCTCTTTGCTGCAGGAACTCAGGATTTATGGCTCCTTTTTAAGTGTGTGTTGGTATCCACCAACAACCCCTGCTGTCTCTCCTCCACACTACCTCCCCTCTACTGATCACTCATTCTAATTTTCACTATTTTTAATTTTTCATTTTTATTTGGATATATTCATTGCATATATTTATTGTACTCATGTGACATATCAATACAAGCATACAGTCTGCACTGACTGAAACAAAATTAAATGAAAATCTAAAACATCTAAAAGAAAAGTTATAAACTCTTAATTATTTAATATCATCTTGGTTCCTACCTCAAGATTAAATTGCCAAAACCTCACGAATATTGGAGTATGAAGGAAATCCTCTAAATTCCATGCTAGTAACAATGTTTAAAGTCTTAGTGTGATTATGTAAAGATAAGTGTATTCTAATATACTTGATACAGATGAAACAAGCTTTAAACAAATGGTAAAGAAGAAGGAATACCTTCCCAGGCAGGCTCGAAGCTAATGCCTCTCTGGGAAATGTAGCTAATCCAAAGAAGTAAAGGGAAAGAGTAAGCAACCACAGAAAGGTGGAAATGAGTTGAAAATACACATAGAACACGAACACTAGCAACAGAGAAGCACAAGGACCTTGAAGTAAGAACTCACAATAAAGAACATCAATTCCTGTATTCTTTCAGAAAAAAGAAAGTGTGGGAACATAATCACCTGAGAGATTAGACTACACAAGTTTATACATTTTTACACACTCCCCAAAACATCTCTCTGCATACATGAAACAACTAAACTAAAAGGCAAACAGGTAATTTGTGTGGGGGAAAAACTCCAATACTTTGTAAGAATACATTGGAAAATGAGGGAAATACCCTGCCGTGTCTACGCAAAATCTCGAGGGAGAGACTCTGCAATACAGAGGTAACTGGCAAGCAACCCCACCTGCATGTTCAGCCTTAGAGATATGCAAATCATTGCACAGTAAGGCTCTTAGACATACTTGTATTCAAGTGTGACATAATGCTTTCCAGGTGAATACCAAAGGGATACATGGTACTATCAGAAGTGCATCCATGAACTTCTGTTGCAAGATATTTGCAAGATCTTGATGTGAATTCTTGCCAACAATACACAAATATAATCAAATATTTCCCTTCCTCCTGTGCCTCTGGACTGCTGTGGTCATCAGGCCTCCCTGGCTCCTCCCCAGCCTTTTCTGCCTCTGCTGACCACCAGCCTATGTTCTACCACACTGAGTCTTCAATGTTCTCCTATTCTTTATTAAAAATGCTCTCTGTACATGTCGATGGTGTTCCATGTAACTTTTTAATACATTCATTCATCACACACTGATTGAAACAAAATGGAATGAAAAATCTAAACATCCAATGGAAAGATGGGAAATAGGAGCTATTTAATGATATCAACATGGGTTACAAATTCAAGACTAAATTGCCAAACACATGTAAATAGTACAAAATGAAGGAAGTCCTACAAACTGGATGACAGTGAAAATATGTAAAGTTTTAGTATCGGTCATGCAAAAATACGTATGTTCAAATATGCTAAGTAAAGAGGAAATGAGCTTCCATCAAGAGGGAAATAAACATGAATGCCTTTCAATGATGCCTAAAGGTGATGCCTTTCTGAGCAATGCACCTGAGGAGAAAAAGACAAAATACAACCGTAACCAATAGCAGGGATGTGAAAAGCAGTTGGAAATGTGGATCTAAGGTGATGTAGCATGAGGGATGTGTGAGAATGTTCACGACGTTTTTTAAAGCAAGTGTTCAAAATATAAAATATTACATTAATCACTCAATTAATTCCAAAGAATGTGCAAACAAATACAGTCAACTGATAGGTTTGGAGTTACAAAAGTCATAATTTTTCAATATTCCACACAAAAATATTTCTACATATTTGAAAATAGGCAGTCTGAAAAGAAAATGAAACTTCACCAATCTCTTAAATAAATGCATTGGAAAATGGGTTGGGCATAAAACCTCCCACTATACAATAGAGAAACTGGCATAGACCCTCAGTAATTAGAAATAAGTGCTCAACAAACTCACAGACACAGGCTCAGATATATAAAGCATTCCAAAGTAAGTCTCCTAGGTGTATCTCTATCCAAATGCTAAATTTCTTTTTAATGAGACAACAGAAATAACACATTAAAATGTACGTCCCTGCATGTGTGTGTGTGTGTCCCTTATCCATTCACCTGTTTGTTTAAGGGCATCTAGGTTAGTTCCATAGTTTAGTAATTCTGAAGTTAAACTAAAAAAACCAAAAACCACTATTTTCTCTGATATGCTGATGTTAATTTGCAATGAGGGTGGTGGATAGGTAAGAGCAGTTACATTATATTAGGTAGAGGGGGTGATGGGAGGGGAAGTGGTGTGGGGGAATGAATGATAGTAGAGTGAGACAGATATTAACACATCATGTACATATATGACTGCTTGAACAATGTGATCCTATAATATGTATAATCAGAAAACAGAGATTATAATCTATTATGTATGATTTATCAAAATGTATAAATCCATTGTACTGTCATGTACAACTAATTAAAACAAATGAAAAAATTTTAAACAATATGTGTCCTGTGGACATTTATAGAAATATAAATTTCCAAGATCGTTCCTCAGAATCTTGTAGATAATACATAAATGTAATCAAATATTTTTCATTGTAAGTTCACACACATCAAAATATACGCTACTTTCGCTGTTTTTCCATCCGCAGTTAATCCCTATTCCTCTAGTCACTTAATTGCAGAGATCCTTGGAACTCTGCTCTCTCTCTGGGAGCACTGGATGCCTCCCTCCCATCTTCTCTGCAGCCTCCATTAGCTCCATTGCATGGACTGCAGTGAACCCTGTGTTAATCAGTGCAATGTTCACTTTTGAACCAAGTGTCATGAATCAATGCAGCCTTGTGAGTAAATCCTCAATCAGGACAGCGAGCAGCCACAGCAGCCCTGCTCTGTGCTAGGTTGGCCTGGCTCTCCACTGACCTCAGCTAAAGAGTCCTGGGTTCCATTCTCTCTGATGCCCTCCTGCAGTGTCCACTGAGCTCTCACACTTACCTGGAGACCAGCTATGGGAGGAAGGTCTTTCTGTGGAAGTACAAGGTACTGCCTGGGTGGGCTTGATGGTGACTGAAGCTCTGTACCCAGAAAACACAGCAGAAAGGAGTCAAGTGCTGGACTCCTAGGCAGACCGAAGACCTCAAAGGACACCACCACATCCTGTCCAGCACAAGGATGTACACTGAGGGGCCACATCAAAGCAGAGGCACAGCCCCCTGTATCAGCTCATTAGGCTCATTTGTCTCTTATGCCCCTGAGGGACACTGGCCTGGAATGACAGGATAATTTACCTGCTGATTCTCTATCCCCAAAAGAACCATTTATAGTTCAGTAAACCTTGTTTTGATTACTCTCTCATGGATCCACCTGTCTTCCAGAGGTCCAGCTTCCTTGCACATCTTCTCCCACTTGGCTGAAAGTATTTCCAAGTCTGACCCTGATGAGCTCATCTTGACTGGAGCTCATGTGTCTCTAGGGATGAACCTGTGCTGAGCAAAAAGCACCAATACCCCAGAAAAGTAACGCCTCATTTACAAGGGTGAGCACTGTGTTCCCTTTGTCTAAATTGTGGGCATTACACTTCTTCTCTACCTTTTCCTTTCCCAAATTGTCATTGAATTACAGTTTTAACACCACTTAAGAGCTCCCATTCAATCCTTAACTTAAAAATATTTATTAGAACAAGATGTGATTGTTTCATTCATGCATCATAACCTGAGTCTAATACGTGATAGGAAATGGGAAACATCATTTTTATTGACTTCTATTGTATGAATTTGATTTTACAGAGTGACACTACTGTGACCTCCATCTCCACGTCAGAAAACAGGCTGACAAATGCTATACTATAAGAAGCAATGAGACCTTCATTTGACTTTTTACATGATGCTTCCACTTCATGTACAAGGGCCTCGGTTTTCTTGTACATATATTTTCCCCCAGAGGATATTTAACAATGTCTGAACATTGGTACTAGCTATATACCACACCCACAACAGCTCCCAGCACAAATAATTACCCTAGCCCTAAATGTCAACAGTGAAGAGGTGACCAAAACCAATTCTTGACCACATTTATTATGCAGAAGAATTACCAAAAGGCAAATAAAGAAGCAAATGGTGAGACCATAGGTCTACTAAGGTTCCAGAAACTCTACATTCTTATTTGACAAAGGTGGTCCTGGTATTGCAGGTCCTTTTCTGGGGACCTCTCTCTGAGGAGAAAGTCTGTAAAACTCTGTGAGAGTCTTACGTAGGTCATTTTACCTCTTCTCCTCTGCAAATTGTCTTCGTATGTCATTATTCTGGTGCAGTTTTGAAAGGTTATATGTTCACTCACTCTAAGGAATGCAATGATTTCTGTGTATTATCGTTGCTGTTGTTGCTATAGTTATTATCATTTCATCATACTGCAAATTGACCCCGGAGGTGACCCACCACAGTGTTACATGTCCTGACAATTTATTTATTTATTTATTTATTTATTTATTTATTTTTAATTTATTTATGCATTTACCTGGGTTTTCCTAACTTGCAAGGCTGGTTTCACAATGACTATCCTCCAGCTTAAGCCTCCAAGTTCTTGGTTTAATGTTGTGCTCCACCATGTCCAGCCAATGATTCCATACAAAGGCACTCAAAACACATCCAATATCACTGTGAAAAACAACTTGTAGTAGGCAGAATGAAGATCTCCAAAGGGTGTCTAGATTCTACTTCAAAAAGAGTTTAAATATGACGGCTTTATATTTTTAAATTTAATTTTATGACCCCAGTAACCTATCACAATCAACACCATTATACTAAAGTCCAAATTACCAAGCAGAGCAGTTAAAACATTGACATACTGAAATGAGAAAGCAAAGGAGAAGCACTTCAGTGACACACTTCCCTCTACTGCAAATTACAAAATTCAGCTCAGGGGCTCAGTGCTGTGCTTCTGCATACACATAAGAAACCAAATAAATATATTTCAGTAAAACATAAAAACATATCAATACAATACATTTCAAGAGGGAAGAAATTATTTGTAGGAAATCATTCCCATCCCATGACACACATGGTAATTTCCAAGGGTTTTTTTTTTTTTTTTTGTCCAAAGTTTGGAAGAATTTAGAATCTCAGACGATGTGAAAAACTGCTGAGCATCATAGAAAGCAGAAGACTGAATGAAGTGGGTTATTGGTGGTAGAGAGATATTGAACTCAGAGGAGTGAATCTGCAGGAAATCAATAGGAGGAGGAAACATCACAAGCCCAATCTCATCAGAAATCCCAAATCCAGCTCTGAGGCTTTCTACCTACAGTGAGGGGCATGGGCTTCTGAACCTGCTACAGTTGCCCTCCAAAGAGCCTTCTCAGGGCTATCTTTACATCCTTATTCCTCAGACTGTAGATGAAGGGGTTCAGCATGGGAGTGACCACAGTGTACATCACAGAGGCTGTGGCACTGGATTGTGAGCTGTGGGTTACACCAGAACTGAGGTACACACCAAGTCCTGTGCAATAAAATAAGGAGACCATGGAGAGGTGAGATGTGCAGGTGGAGAAAGCTTTGTATTTGCCCTGAGTTGATGAGATTTTACGGATGGAGGACACTATCTTGCAGTAGGAGTAAAGGATACCAGTGAGGGGACAGCAAGCCAGTAGCAAAGCTGCAAAATACATCACCATGTCATTAAGGAAGGTGTCAGAACAGGCAAGTTGAACCACCTGGTTGAGCTCACAGAAAAAGTAGGGGATTTCTAGGTTTGTGCAGAAGGACAGTAGCAAGAACATTAAGCTTTCTAACAAGGCATGCAGGAGACTCAGAATCCAGGACACTGGAACCAGCGAATCACAGAGCTGAGAATTCATGATGGCAGTGTAGTGCAGAGGGTGACAGATGGTCACATATCTGTCGTAGGCCATGACAGTCAGGAGGAAGTTGTCCAACTCTATAAAAACCATGAAGAAGCACATCTGGGTGATGCAGCCTGTGTAGGTAATGGTCTTGCTCTGTATATGGATGTTCACCAGCATCTTTGGGATGCTCGTAGAGTTGAAGCTGATGTCCACAAAGGACAGGTTGGAGAGGAAGAAGTACATGGGCGTGTGCAGGTGGGAGTCTGAGATGCTGGCCAGGATGATGAGCAGGTTCCCCAGTACAGTGACCAGGTACATGGAGAGGAAAAGCCCAAATATAAGGGACTGCAGTTCTGGGTCCTCTGAAAATCCTGGAAGAAGAAACTCTGAAACTCTTGTTTTATTTCCTTGTTCCATGTGGTGGATATTACTACCTAAAAATTAATAAATAACATGACTTCTCTTCACACATATGGACACCACTGATTTGATTGAAATGGGACAGTTCATCCAGACCCGGTGGTACATACCTGCAATCCCATCATCTAAGCTGAGGATGATGGATTCAAGTTCAAGGCCAGACTCAACAATTTAGTGAGGCCCTAAGCAACTTAGCAAGACCTTGTCTCACCCTACAAAGGACTGCACTGTGGTTCAGTAGTAAAGTATCCCAGTGTTCAAATTCCAGTACCAAAAACACAAAAACAAAAATACTGAAATGGGTCAATTTATATTTTCCAGTAAAGAATCTGATTTCTCTTTTATCCTTTGGGTATGGTCATTCTACAGCATCCCTAATGCCATTACTGAGTATGAGTATGACTTTCTCTCTAACTCTATGCTTGTTTTCCAGAATTCATGCATTGTGCACTGTTAATGAGAAATTACAGCTTACCATTGAGGAGCACAAATAGAGTGCTGGCCACATTCCAGGTATCCAGGCCTCAAAAACAGAAGGCCCTACATCCCATTGCTGGACAAAGAACATATGCATGGAGCAAATCACAGGTCTATTACATTTTGTACTAAGGGTATATCACATGTGTTGACATATGTGGGAACTCACTGAATTATACACATCAAATAGGTGTGGCCCTTTGAACATTCATTACCACTCAATAAACCTGTTTTAAAAAGAATAATCATGTTACATGACTGAAGATGAAGCAGATATGAGAAAAACAAAATCAGGTTGAGTGGAGAGAGTAAATAAGAGGTTGTATTTGTGTGTGTGTGTGTGTGTGTGTGTGTGTGTGCGCGCGCGTATGCAGGTGCGCTGAGCGTGGAATTCAGGGCTTTCTCTATGATTGTGAATGCTCTACACTGACCAACACTCCAAATGCTGGGGAAGCTATTTTTTGTATTTCCAAACAAAAAGATACTGCAAAGGAACTGAAAGAACCAACAAAGCTGGTATACAGCATGTTAAAATATCAACAGGAAAATAATAAAATCAACATGTTAAAATGATTAAATTGACAAAGACTTTGACACACTAGAATATACAGGTCATGTTCCCATAACATTAAGGCAGGTGATAAATTCTCAGTTATCTCTTAGGAATGAATCAGGAATGAAGATGAGTGTAAGTGGACATTTCATATAACACAAAGTTAAGTATCCATCTGATAGGAAAACGATTGATGGTAGAATACATGCTTATAAAATGGGAGAAGAGGAAGTTGATCTACTAGCTGACACCTTTACTAATAATCAGACAGGTTAAAGACTGCAGTGTAAAAATGCAAAGCACATTTGGAATGAAAATCAAGACATTGTATAGGAAATCTACCATGAACTGCTATATTTTAAGGCAAAAAACTCGGTATCAGAAGATAAGCACAGATCATTAAATACAATTTTAAATTGTTAACAGTCAAAAAAATGACTCCAATAGTAAGTAGAGGAACATTACTTGTGACATCACTTGAAATGCTGATAATTTTAGAAAAATAGGAGGATATCAATAACAGAGATCAAAACAGTGGTGATAAGAATGAAGATTAGCTCCAAGCTGTTGAGAAAACAGCAAGATATCAACACATTCTTCTGCTTTGGAAAACACCCTAAGACGCCCTTGAATTGATGGGATTGGAATTCTAAAACAGAAAAGAGGAACTCTCTGAGGTGGTGGAGGACAAGGGACTTGGTGCCATATCTTGGTGACAGGCTGGGGATAAGGAAGAATGGGAAAGCTGAAGATGTTCTTTCACCCAACTTCTCGATCTTCTCACCTACAACATTCTGGTCAGCTTACACTTTGGGATTGGGTTGTCCTGTACCTTGAGGATATTGAGCAGCATCCCTGTGACTCTTGATGTGAAAAGTCGCTGCACACTACTCAATGTCCCCTGGGAGACACAGATATCACTCGTCATTGAGAACCACTTTGAAACTAACAATACCAGAATATTTTGGCAGCCTTGATATAATGGTAAAGCAATGTTTACAAAAGTAAGAAAGACAACCAAAAGTATGGGTGGAACAACCTCACTGTGAAATACCCTGCATCTTTGAAATATCTAAAGTGCATTCTGTTAGTTGATTGGAAGGAACTCAGTAGGCATCTTTGAGAGAGAAGGAAAGACCAGACAAGCTAGAAAAGACCACAGCACTAAAGACAGGGCATGTGCAATATGCACAGGAGCCTATTCCTGCATTTGTATGAAGAGCACGTGAGCTTGTCAGAATGTAGAATAGGAAGAAAAGTTCAAACATAAACAGAACTTACAGGAAAACAGAATGGCAGTGCTAGTAAGTTTACTGTGTAATTATTATTTTCATCTAAAGCAATCGGTTTATGCATTTTGTTTCCATTTTTGCAATATGTCACATTGATTAAAATTCATTTCAGTCTTTTGAGAAAGGTATCTGTTGCACTTCATTTTGTGCTTTTTGATTTGTTTTTTCATTTTGTGTTGCGTTGCTGTGTTTTGGGTTCTTCTTCCAAGGCTACAAGTGAACCTGGGACCTTTTGCATGATAAGCAAGTGTTCTGTGACTGAACCTCAGCCTCACTCTGATTTTTTTTTAACTGAGACATAATAGCTGTGCATACTAGCCGGGTCTAGTGTGATTATTCAACACGTGTGTGCAATATAACATGCTCCAATCAGGGTCATTTACTTGTCTCTCCTTAAACATTCATCAATTCTCCACGTTAGAAATTTCTAACTTTTCTTATTCTTTATGGGAATCATGTAATCAAAAACTAGTATGAAGGCAGGCTCTGGGGCTGCGGTGGGAGGACATCAGCATGGCCTTGGTCCTTGTGACTGGCAGCTCCTCTGCAGCCACAGCCTAGAGAGGATTCAAGATGACCAATGAAGAACCTCTTCCCAAAAAGGCTGGACTGAGTGAAGCAACGGAGGAACAAGAAAGGCAAGAGTGTCCTTCTCAAAGTCAGTGCCCCAAGCAAGTCAGCAGCCCAGGGTTGCCCACCAAGATCAACAATGGGAGACCCAGGGAGTGACTTGTTTTTCCTAAAAAGGAAAGTGGGAAAACTGGGTCAGACTAAAGACAAACTGGAACAAACCCAAAATGGACTGAGTGCCTGGAAGTTTAGGCCTGATAGGTGAACAAATCATACTCCCCAGACAAGACTTCCTGACAGTCCCATTAAGAGAAAGCTGGGGTGGGACACCCAAGTGCTCATTTCCACACTGATACTCACACTTTTTGAGCCAAGAAAGAAAGAAAAAGCCACATTCTTAAACTGTGCAGCTTGTAATCAATTGTGTAAAACTTACCAGGTGAAATTTGTGTTTCAGCTTTTTTCTCTTCCCTTCTCCTTGCTTCTGAGACCCGATGCCGTCAGATTATTCTGAAGAAGAGGCCATCTCCACAAACTTCCCCTTCTAGGAAATACAGACACTTGAGCAATGTTTCGGTTTGCAGAAAATAGCGTGAGAAACAGAAGTGTCTGTGGCACACTCTGTCTAGAGACAGGTTGGAGAGCTGCAAACAGAGATTTTCAATCAAGACTTGAACATGTAAAATTCCAGTAAAATGAAGAAATGGAAAATGCATCACACTTAACCTTGAGCATAATGACCTAAAGACACTCTGTATCAGTTTTGCCAATAAGACTGTGGACTTCATGATTGTTGTTGAACCTCTGGGTCAAAGCAGGTAATTCTGTATTTAATTGTTTTTGTTTGTTACTTTGTTTGGGTTGTTTTTTTTTTGTTTGTTTTGTTTTTTCTGAGAAAGAACCTATAATAGTCATGAGAAAGTCAAATAATAGATGACAGTACAAGTAACGCATGCATGGGGGAATGTGATCCTTTGTTGAATTTGTGTCTTTTGTATTACACTCTTGATGTTGAATTAAATGTGCCTTGAAATAGTAAAAAAAAAAGAAGAAAAAGAAAAAACAAGTATAGTGGTTTGGAAGTAATATTATGTTTGCATCAAAAGATTATCAACTTTTGGACATAGCACTGTATAAGGAATGGCTGCACTGAAAACTTCCCACTGTGTGGTGGGACACAGGCCCTTCCCCTGTGACTGTGGGTTGCAGTGGTTATCCAGTCTCCCTGCTTCCTCCCCTCCCTTTCCAGCCTCTGCTGACCACCAGCTTATATTATACTGCACCGATTCTTAAATATTTTGCTATTCTTCATTAAAAATGCTCCCTGTATATGTTGACAGCAGTCCATGTCACTTTTCAATATATTCATTCACCATGCACAGTTTGAAACAAAACACAATGAAAAATCTAAAACATCCAATGGAAAGATATGAAATAGGAATTAGTTAATTATATCAACATGGGTTAATAATTTGAGACTCAATTGCCAAACACCTGCAAATAAGACAAAATAAAGGAAGTCCTCTAAACAACAGGATGGTGAAAATAGGTAAAGTTTTGATATCTCCATATAAAATTGTTTATGTTGAAATATGTTAAACAAGGATAAAATAAGCTTGGATCAAGAGGGAAATAAGCATGAATGCCTTTCAATGATACATATAGTGGATCCCTTTCTGAGCAGTGCATCTGAGCAGAAAACCACACATACACAATAAGTCATAGCAGAGGTGTAAAAAGCAGATGGAAATGTATATCTATGGTGACATAGAACTAGGGATGCACAAGACCGTCGACTATCTTTTTTTTTATTTAAAGCAAGAATTCAAAGAATATTAAATTAATCACTCACATTTTCTGAAAAAGTAATGTGTGGATACAATCAATGCACAGACTGGAATTTACAAAATTCACAAATTTTCACACATTCCCAACTAATGTGTTTCTATATACATGAAAAGAGACAGTCTGTGGTAGAAAAAATACCAATAATCACTTAAAAAGACTATAATGGAAAACAGTGTGGGGGGAACTCCTATCACTTAGAGAAACCAGCAAAGCCCTTTGCAACACACCAGGAAATAGCTGAAAAAACACAGGTATATTAAGTCTCACAAGTATGCAAACATTCCACAGTAAGGATCCAGGCATAACTCTATTCACCTGTGAAATTATATATTCAATGTTACTATTGAGAAAATAATACTTTAAAAATGTGTGTCCCATGAGCTTTTCACCTAAGATAACATGCAAGATTCATACTCAGGATCTTTGTAAATAATAAATAAGCATAATCAATTATTTCCCATATTGAGCACATACACAATTTTAAAATGCACTAACCAAACTTCTTGTTCCTTCACAGTTAATTACTATTCCTCTACTCCCTTAAATGCAAAGCTCCTTGGATCTCTGCTCTTTCTCTGGGAGCACTGGACACCTCCCTCCCTTCTTCTCTTCGGACTCCATTAGCTCCATTTCATGGCCAGCAGTGAACCCTGTGTTAATCAGTGCAATGTCCACTTCTCAGCCAAGTGTCATGAATCACTTCAGTCTTGTGAGTAAATCCTCAATAAGGACAGCGAGCAGCCACAGCAGCCCTGCTCTGTGCAAGGTTGACCTGGCTCTCACTAACCTCAGCTAAAGAGTCCTGGGTTCCATTCTCTGAAGCTCTCCTGCAGCGTCCACTGAACTCTTAGACTCACCTGGAGACAAGCTCTGAGAGGAAGATCTCTCTGTGGAAGTGCAATGTCCTGCCTGGGTGGGCTTGATGGTGACTGAAGCTCTGTCCCCAGAAAACACAGCAGGAAGGAGTCAAGTGCTGGGCTCCTAGGCAGACTGAAGACCTCAAAGGACACCAGCACATCCCATCCAGCACAAGGCTGTGTACTGAGGGACCACATCAGAGCAGAGAGTCACAGCTCCCTATATCTGCTCATTAGGCTCATTTCCCCCTTGTCCCCTGGAGGGACGCTGGCCTGGAAAGACATGATATTCTGTCTGGTGTTTCTCTATTCCTAAGAGACACGTTTAAAGTCCAGTACACCTAGTTTTATTATCTCTCCATGGATCCACCAGCCTTCCAGAGGTCCAGGATCCTGGCACTTCATCCCCACTTTGACTGAAAGTGTTTTCTAAGTCTGACACTGATGAGTTCATCTTGACTGGATCTTATGTGTCTTCAAAGCATGGACCTGTGCTGGGAGAAAAGCACCAATACCCAAGGAAAGTGCCATGTCCTCTTTAACAAGAGTGAGCACTGTGTTCCCTTGGTCTAAAGCCTTGAGGATTACACCACTTGCCTTTGAGTTTCTTTCTCTAACTGTCATTAAATTACAGTTTCAACACGTATTAAGAGGTCCCACTCACTCCCTTACTTCAAAATGTTTACTAGGAAGAGATGTGATTTATTCATTTTATGCATCAAAATCTGATCTTAATATCTGACAGGTAATGGGAATCTTCTTTTTTATGGTAGACTCTTCTATGAAGTCTGTCTTATGTATTGATACTATTATGAACTCCATCCTCTATAGGAACTGGGCTGACCAATGCTATTAACTTAAGTAGAGAAAACACCCTAATTTGAATTCTGGTATAATATTTCCAGTTCCTAAGATCTGAGCCTGATATTTTCAGCTTGAGATATATTCCTCTGGAAATATATGATGAAGTCTGAATGCTGGTACTAAACATCTACATCACCCACAACAGCTCCCAACACAAATAATTTCCCTGCCTCCAAATGTCAGCAGTGAAGTGTTCATCAAATCCAAATCTACACAAACTTCAATATGCAGAAGAATGATCAAGGATGCAAGTTGTGATGCAAATGCTGAGATCATAGGTCTACTGTGGTTGGAGGACCTCTGCATTTTTCCTTGACAAAGGTGGTCCTGTTACTGGAGGTCCTGATCTGTGGACCTCTCTCTGAGGAGCAAGGCTGTGAAGTTCTGTGAAATTCTGGTGTAGGTAGTTTTAGGTCTTCTCCTGCCAAAATTCTCTTTATGATATTATTTTTGTGTATTTTTTGAAAGGAAGTGAGTTCACTCACTCTAAAGATTGTAATGATTTCTGTGTATTATTGTTGCTGTGTTATTTTTATTATCATTTCATCATACTGCAGATTGACCCCAGATGTGGCCCACCCCTGAGCTAAATGCCCTATTTATTTATTTGTTTTTTTGCTTGGGTCTCCCTGACTTGCATGGTTGCCTTCACAATGACCATCCTCCAGCTTCAGCCTCCAAGCTATTGGTTTAAAGGTGTGCTCCACTGTGTCCAGTCAATAATTGCATACAAGGGCTCTCGAAACACTACTAGTATCACTGCTAAAAAGAACTTGTAGTAGGCAGAATAATGATTTCCCAAGGATATCTCAATTAGCTCAATCCTAATCCACAGAACTTTTGAATATCTTGGCCTAAATTTTTAATTTAATTTTATGACCCCAGTAACCTACAACAATCAACACAATTATACTAAAGTCCAAATTACCAAGGGTAGCAGTTAAAGTATTTACATACACAGAATTGATAAAGCAAAGGAGAAGCACTTCAGTGACACATTTCACTCTACTACAAACTACAAAATCCACCTCAGGGGCCCAGTGACCTGCTTCTGCATACACATAGCCAAAATCAGGAATATTTTTTCAGTAAAACCAAAGAAACTTTCATTGATATGATGCATTTCAAGTGGGAAGAAATGATTCCTGAGACATCCTTTCTGCCCCATGATATGAATGGGAATTTTCAAAGTTTTTTGTTCAACGTTTAAAAGAATTTAAACACTCAAAGAAAAAAACTGCTGAGCATCATAGAAAGCATGAGACTGAGTGAAGTGGGTTGTTAATGTTAGAGAGAGGATGAGCTCAGAGGAGTAAAATTGCAGGAAATCAATAGGAGGAGGAAGATTCACATGCCCAATCTCCTTAGAATCCCAACTCTGGCTCTGAGGCTTGCTGCCTGCAGTCATGGGTATGGGCTTCTGAACCTGCTACAGTTTCCCACCAAAGAGCGTTCTCAGGGCCCTCTTTACATCCTTATTACTCAGACTGTAGATGAAGGGGTTCAGCATGGGGGTGACCACAGTGTACATCACCGAGGCTGTGGCACTGGAGTGTGAGTTGCGGGTTGCAGAAGAACTAATGTACACACCAAGTCCCGTGCCATAAAATAAGGAGACCATGGAGAAGTGAGATGCACAGATGGAGAAGGCTTTGTACTTGCCCCGAGATGATGAGATTGCACGGATGGAGGACACTATCTTGCAGTAGGAGTAAAGGATGCTGGCAAGGGGGTCACCACCCAGCAACACAGATGCAAAATACATCACCATGTCATTAAAGAAGGTGTCAGAACAGGCAAGTTGGACCACCTGGTTACGTTCACAGAAAAAGTGTGGGGTTTCCAAATTTCTGCAGAAGGACAGTTGCAGCACCATTAAGCTTTGTAGCAGGGCATGCAGGACACTCAGGATCCAGCACACCAGAACCAGCAAACCACAGAACCAGGGATTCATGATGACCATGTAGTGCAGGGGTGGCAGATGGCTAGAAATATGTCATAGGCCATCACAGCCAGGAGGAAGTTGCCCAACTCTACAAAAATGAAGAAGAAGCACATATGGGTGATGTATCCTGTGTAGGTAATGGCTTTGCTCTGTGTCTGGATGTTCACCACCATCTTTGGGATGGTGGTGGAGGTGAAGCAGATGTCAACAAAGGATGGTAGGAGAGGAGGAAGTACATGGGCGTGTGCAGGTGGGAGTCTGAGATTGTGACCAGGATGATGAGCAGGTTTCCCAGCACAGTGACCAGGTACATGGAGAGGAAAAGCCCAAAGATGAGGGCCTGCAGTTCTGGGTCCTCTGAGAATCTCAGCAGAAGAAACTCTGAAACTCTTGTGCTGTTTCCTGTTTCCATGTGGTGGATGTGACTACCAAAATAAAAAGAAAAATATCATGACTCCTCTTTACATACATGGTCACCACTGCTTTAGTTGAAATGGGAAATTCAGTTGAACCTGATGGCACGTTACTGTACCCCATTGACTCTGGATGCTGAGGTAATGCATTGCAAATTCAAGGCCAGCCTCAGCCATTTAGCAAGGCCGTAAGTCACTTCCTGTGACTCTGTATCTAAATAAAAACGCCTGCAATGTGGGTCAGAGGAAATGCGACACTGGATTCAATTCCCAGTACCAACACAACAGAAATGACACAATTTATACTTTCCATCATAAACCAGTTTCTGTATGTGGACTCTTTAGAAGAGTGTAGCATTTTGCTTCATATCGAATTACACTGAGTAATTATATTATAAAATATGGTTCTTTTGCTTTTTTCAAATGAAAGTCATTACACTCTATTCCAAGAGTAAAAATAAAGTTAGGATGGCTTGCCAAACAAAAACAAAAAAATAAGAAAAGAAAGAAACTGACCTCTGTTTTGTTCTGTTTTGTTTTTTCTGGTTCTGGTCATCGTAGGGGCATCACTAATGCCATTACTGAGTAGGAATATCTGTCTAACTGCAGACTTTATTCTGCAGTTCATGCATTGTACACTTTCTTAAATATGTTTTATTTGCTCTAATCACTTATACATGACAGTAGAATGTATTTCGACACATCATATATAAGTGGAGGATAACTTCTCATTTTGTTGGTTGTACCTGAAGCCATTGCACACTTTTAATGAGAAATTCTTTCTTACCACTGAGGAACACATGCAGCGTGCTGGCCAAATTGCAGGCACTGCTGATGGCTTGACCACAAAAGCTCCTACGTCCCAATGATGGACAAGGAACATGTGCATGGGTCAAATCACAGGCCCATTGCTTTTTTGTGCTAAGGGTATATCACATGTGTTGACATGTGTGGGAACTCACTGAATTATGCACATCAAATACATGTGGACCTTTGAACATTCGTTACCACTCAATAAACCTGTTTTAAAAAGAATAATCATGTCACATGACTGATTATGAAGCAGATATGAGAAAAACAATATCAGGTTGAGTGGAGACAGTAGATAAGAGATTGAGTTTAATGTGTGTGTGTGTGTGTGTGTGTTTGCGCACATGCTGAGCGTGGAACTCAGGGCTTTCTCTCTGATTGTGGACACTCTACACTGACCAACACCCTGAGACTTGGAGATGCTATTTTTGTGGTTTTTCCAAACAAAAAGGAACACAAAAAATAAACCTTAAAGAACCAATAGTGGTATACAGCATGTTAAAATATCAACAGGACAATAATAAAAATATATATATCAACATCCAAAAATGAATAAGTTCACAAAGTCTTTGTGTACACACATACAGGTAATGTTCCTATGACATTGTGGCAGGTTATAAATGCTCAGTTATCTCTTAGGAATGAATCAGGAATGAAGACGAGTGTATGTGGATATTTCACATAACACCCAGTTAAATATCCAACTGTTAGGAAAAATTAGATGGTAGAATACATCCTTATAAAACTGCCATCTCTCTGGGAGAAGATGAAGATGATCTCCTAGCTCACACATTTACCATTAATCAGACAGTTTAAAGACCTCAGTGGAAAAATGCAAAACACATTTGAGATGAATATATAGACATTATATATGAAATCTACAGTGAACTACTACATTGTACAGCAAGAAACTCAGAATAAGAAGATAAGTACAGATCACTAAATACAATTTGAAATTGTTCAATAGTCAAAAAATCACCCCTATAGTCAGTAGAGGAACACTAATTGTGACATCACTTGAAATGCTGATAATGGTACAAAAATAGACAGATATCAATAACAGAGAGATCAAAACAGTGGTGATAAGAACAAACTTAACTCCATGCTGTTAAGAAAAGAGCAAGATGTTATCACGTTCGTCTGCTTTGGAAAACACCCTAAGGAGCCCATGAATTGATGGGATTGGAATTCTAAAACAGAAAAGAGGAACTCTCTGAGGTGGTGGAAGACAAGGGACTTGGTGCCATGTCTTGGTGACAGGCTGGGGACAGGAATGAATGGGAAAGCTGAAGATGTTCTTTCATCCAACTTCTCAATCTTCTCACCTATAAGATTCTGGTCAGCTTACACTTTGGGATTGGGCTGTCCTGTACCTTGTAGTACATTAAGCAGCATCCCTGAGGTCTCTTGATGTGAAAAGTCTCTGCACACTACTCAATGTCCCCTGGGAGACACAGATATCACTCGTCATTGAGAACCACTTTGAAACTAACAATACCAGAATATTTTGGCAGCCTCAATATAATGGTAAAGCAATGTTCACAAAAGTAAGAAAGACCACCAAAAGTATGGGTGGCACATCCTCACTGTGAAATACCCTGCGTACTCTGAAATATCTAAAGTGCATTCTGTTAGTTGATTGGAAGGAACTCAGCAGGCATCTTTGAGAGATAAGGAAAGAACGGACAATCTAGAACAGACCACAGCACTAAACACAGGGCATGTGCAATATGCACAGGAGCCAATTCCTGCATTTGTATGAAGAGGGTATGAGCTTGTCAGAATGCAGAATAGGAAGAAAAGTTCAAACATAAACAGAACTTACAGGAAAACAGAATGACAGTGCTAGTAAGTTTACTGTGTAATCATCATTTTCATCTAAAGCAATCAGTTTATGCATTTTGTTTCCATTTTTTGCAATATGTCATATTGATTAAAATTTATTTCAGTCTTTTGAGAAAGGTATCTGCTGCACTTTGTTTTGTGGTTTTGGTTTGTTTTTTTTCATTTTGTGTTGCTTTGCTGTGTTTTGGGTTCTTCTTCCAAGGCTACAAGTGAACCTGGGAACTTTTGCATGATAAGCAAGTGCTCTATGACCGAACCTCAGCCTCAGTCTGAATTTTTTTATCTGAGACATAATATCTGTGCACACTAGCAGGGCCTAGTGTGATCATTGAACACGTGTGTGTAATATAACATGCTCCAATCATCATCATTAGCACTTGTCTCTCCTTAAATATTCATCAATTCTCTGTGTTAGAAATTTCTAACTTTTATTATTCTTAATGGAAAACGTGTAATCAAAAACTAGTATGAAGGCAGGCTCTGGGGCTGCGGTGGGAGGACAGCCGCATGGCCTTGGTCCTTGAGACTGGCAGCTCCTCTGCAGCCACAGCCTAGAGAGGATTCAAGATGAATCCAATAAAGAACGTCTTCCCAAAGAGGCTGGACTGAGTGAAGCAACGGAGGAACAAGAGAAGCAAGAGTGTCCTTCTCAAAGTCAGTGCCCCAAGCATGTCCAGCAGCCCAGGGTTGCCCACCAATGTCAACAATGGGAGGGCTGGAGAGATAGCTCAGCTGGTAGAGTGCTTGCCTTACAAGCACAAGTCCCTGAGTTTGATCGCCAGTACCGCAAAAAAAAAAAAAAAAAAAAGAAAAAAGAAAAAAAAAAAAAACAATGGGAGACCCAGGGAGTGACTTGTTTTTTCTAAAAAGGAAAGTGGGAAAACTGGGACAGAAAAAAACCCAAAGTGGACTGAGTGCCTGGAAGTTTAGGCCTGATAGGTAAACAAATCATACTCCCCAGTCAACACTTCCTGACAGTCCCACTAGGAGAAAGCTGGGGTGGACACCCAAGTGCTCATTTCCACACCCAGATTCAGATATTGTGAGCCAAGAAAGGAAGGAAGGAAGGAAGGAATAAAGGAGGAAGGAAGGAAAAGAGAGCAGTCACATCCTCAGGTTGCGCAGCTTATAATGATTTATGTAATACTTACCTGGCAAACTTTCTGTTTCAAATTTTTTCTCTTCCTCGTCCCCTTGCTTCTGAGTCCTGATGTCATGTGACTATTACAAAGAAGAAGTCATCTCTGAAAATTCCCCTTCTCAAACAGGGAGACAATTGAGAAATATTTCTATTTACAGAAAATAGAAGGAGAAACAAAAATGTTAAGTCTATGGCCCACTGTGTCTTCAGATAGTTAGAGAGTTGAAAACCTAGAGATTTTGAATCATGAATTGAACATGAAAAATTCGGGTAAAATAACAGAACACAATATGCATCACTCTTAACCTTGAGCCTAATGACTGAGAGACACTCTGTATTCATTTTGCCAATAAGACTGTAGACTTCATGATTGTTGTTGAACTTCTGGTTCAAATGAGGTGATTTTGCTTTTGATGGCTTTTTTTTTTCTTGTTTTTTTTTTTTCTTTTTTTTTTTTTTTGCTGAGAACCAACATTTAGTAGTCATGAGAAAGTCAAATAGATGTCAGTACAAGTCGTACATGTATTTAACCATTAGCTTAGGGATCTACATCACATAAGGGAGCCTTAATTCAATATGGTTTTCATCAATGGTTTGTTCTTTGAATGGTTGCAAACACTGCAATTGATCTTAATTGAAGACTGTACAAACATGAAGGTGCTGTGCGGAACTTAGGTTTAAACTGTTTAAAGCAATGTAAACACACATTTCACAACTAGATTGTATAAGGATATTGGCTGTGATGAGACTCACCGCATTATTTTTTTCAGTAGTGAACTTTATGAAACCCCATCTCATTCAAAGTCACATGTTAAAACAACATAGTCCTTGGTGGTAATGGGGGAATGTGTTCCTTTGTTGAATTTGGACCTTTTGTATTACACTCTTGATATTGAATTAAATGTGCCTTGAAAGAGTAAAAAAAAAAAAAAAAACTAGTATAGTGTTTTAGTGTTTTAGAAGTAATATTATGTTAGCTTCATAGGATTATAAACTTTTGGACATAACACTGTATAAGGAATGGCTTCACTGAAAACTTCCCACTGTGTGGCGGGACACGGGCACCTTCCCCTGTGACTGTGGGTTGCAGTGGTTATCCAGTCCCCCTGGCTCCTCCCCTCCCTTTCCAGCCTCTGCTGACCACCAGCTTACATTCTACTGTACTGGGTCTTAAATAATTTCCTATTCTTTATTAAAAATGCCCTCTGTACATGTTGACAGCGTTCCATGTCACTTTTTAATATATTCATTCACCATGCATTGATTGAAATGAAATGGAGTGAAAAGTCTAAAACATCCAATGGAATGATGTGAAATAGGAATTAGCTAATGATATCAACATAGGTTATGAATTTGAGACTCAATTGCCAAACACCTGCAAATAAGACAAAATGAAGGCAGTCCTCTAAACAGCAGGATGGTGAAAATAGGTAAAATTTTGATATCTCCCATACAAAATTGTGTATGTTAAAATATGCTAAACAAAGATAAAATGAACTTGGATTGAAAGGGAAATAAGTATGAATGCCTTTCAATGATGCCTAAATGTGAAAACTTTCTGAGCAATGCATCTGAGTAGAAAAAGACCAAAAACACAAGAGTAAGCAATAGCAGAGTTCTGAAAAGCAGTTGGAAATGAGTCTCTAAGGTGATGTAGCACTAGAAATGCAGGAGAATGCTCACTATCTCTTTTTAATTTAAAACAAGAACTCAAACAATACTAAATTATTCACTATTAGTTTCGGAAAAAGCAATGTGCAGGTACAATCAATTCATAGACTGGAATTTACAAAATTCACAAATGTTCACACATTCCCAACCAAAGCACCTCTATATATGTGAAAACAGACAGTCTATGGAAGGAAAAAACACCAAAAACGTTTTAAGAAGACTATATTGGAAAACAGTGCAGCAGGGACTCCTCTCAAGTAAGCCATGGAAAATCCAGCACATTCCTTTGAAACACACCAGAAAATACCTGGAAAAGCCACAGGCATATTCAGTCTCACCAGTATGCAAAGCATTCCACAGTAAGGATCCAGGCATAACTCTATTCACCTGTGAAATCATATTTTTCAGCATTATTATAGAACAAACAATACTTTAAAAATGTGTGTCCCATGAACTATTATCCTAACATAGTATTTGCAAGATTCTTACTTAGGATTGTTGTAAATAATAAACAAACATAATCAATTATTTCTCCTCTTGAGCACAAATACAATTTAAAAATTCTCTAACTTCTTGTCCCTCCACAGTTAATCCCTATTCCTCTACTCCCTTAATTGCAAACCTCCTTGGACTTCTGTTCTTTCTCTGAGAGCACTGTACACCTCCTTCCCATCTTCTATTCAGCCTCTGTTAGCTCCATATCATGCTCACCAGTGAACCCTGCGTTAATCAGTGCAATGTTCACTTCTCAGTCAGGTGTGATGAATCAATGCAGCCTTGTGAGTAAATCCTCAATCAGGACAGCGAGCAGCCACAGAAGCCCTGCTCTGTGCTAGGTGGGCCTGGCTCTCCACTGACCTCAGCTAAAGAGTCCTGGGTTCCATTCTCTCTGATGCTCTCCTGACACGTCCACTGAGCTCTCAGACTCACCTGGAGACCAGCACTGAGAGGAAGGTCCCTCTGTGGAAATGCAAGGTCCTGCCTGGGTGGACTTGATGGTGACTGAAGCTCTATCCCCGAAAACACAGCAGGAAAGAGTCAAGTGTCAGGTCCATAGGTAGACTGAAGACCTCAAAGGACACCACCATGTCCCATCCAGCACAAGGCTGTGCACTGAGGGACCACATCAGAACAGAGTTTAGCTCCCTATATCTTCTCATTAGGCTTATTTCCCTCTTGTTCCCCTGAGCAACACTGGCCTGGAAAGGAAAGAAATTCTTCCTGCTGATCCTCTGTTCCCAAAAGACCCATGTATAGTCCAGTAAACCTAGTCTTCATTGTTCCTCCATGAATTCAACTGCCTTCCAGAAGTCCAGCCTCCTACACTTCATCCTTCCTTTGACTGAAAGTGTTTTCTAAGTCTGATCCAGATGAGCTCATCTATATTTGAGCTCATGGAATTGAGAGCACTAATATATGTTGGAGATAAAACACCTGATATCCCCAGAAAATAGTCATGCCATCTTTAACAATGGGGACAATTGTGTATCCCTGGTGTAAAGCCTTGGGTATTACACTTCTTACCTTCATGATCCCAACAATATCAAGAAATTTATAGTTTTTACACTAGTGAGGTGCTCCCAATTATCTCTCATTTTGAAATATTTACTAAGATAAGGTGATGAGGTTTTTTTTATGCAACATAGCCTAAGTTTAACACCTGAAAGGAGCTGGGCACTCTCACTTTTAGTGAAGTGTACTCTATGAAGTCTATTTTATGTATTAGTACGATTATGAACTCCATTGCCACTGCAGAAACAGGGCTCACAAATGTTAGACATCAAGTAGAGATTGGACAGACATGGAGGCACACACCTGTAATCCCAACCACTTGACAGCCTGAGGCAGGAAGATTATGATTTCTAGGCCAGCCTCAGGAACTCAAGAAGACCCTGTATCAAGACACATCTGGTTTTTGAAAAAGTAGTAATGGGAACTTCATTTGAATTCTGGCTTGATATTTTCATTTCTCAACCTCCAAGCCTGTGGTTCTCAAATAGATATACTTTTCTTTGGCAAGTTCTGTAGGGAGTGCCAATCAACGACTTTGCACAAAACAGATCCCTGCCCCCAAATGTCAGCACTGAGGAGGTGACCCAAACCAATTCTAGACCAATTGCATTATGCAGAAGAATCATCAGGGATGCAAGTCCAAATGCAAGTGGACTCTACTCCCAGGAACTCTGCATCCTAACATGATCAAGGTGGTCCTGGTCTGTGTATCATGCTTCGAGTAGCAAGGATGTGCTGCTCTGTGAGAGTCAGGTGTAGGTAGATTTAAGTGCTCTCCTCCCGAAGTTGGATTTTGAGAGTAAGTGTATTCACTCACCCTAGAAATTTCTGTTTGGTCTTTCCTAATATTATTATTCTCTTGTGGTCTATGGATTGCATTCAAATTGGACTAACACTAGGACACATGATCTGACCTTTTATAAATATTTTTGAGCCAAGGTCTTGCTAATTTTCCCTGCCTGGGCTGAAAATTGCCATCCTCTGACTTCATCCTGAGATTCAGATAGCTGGAATGAGAGGTGTGCACCACCATGCCTAGCCAATAATTTTATACAAGGGATTGAATGACAACTGGTAAAATTCTGCAGAAGGCATTTCAGTAGGCAGAATAATGGTCTATGAAAAAAGTTCAGATCCTAATCCATAGAACTTTTGAATATGGTGACTTAAAACAATTTTTCCAAACCCCAGTGATCTGTTTTAAAGTAGAAATATTAAGTAGAAATTATCAAGAAGAATTTTTTCCTTTCTCACAGTATTTTTATTAGGGCACAACAGTTGTACATAATGTCAGGGTTCATTCTGATAGTAACACATGCATGAGATAGAATTTGCTCACGACATTCCCTGGTACTTTCCTTTATCCCTCCCCTCCTCTCTCTCCCATTTCCCTTCCCTCCTATTATTTATAGTTTTTAATTGTTGTCTAATAATATACATAAAGGTGAAATTCATGGTCGTTTATTCATATAGGCACATAGCATAAATTGATCAATTTCATTCCACCGTTCCTCCTTTCACAAGTACCAATAGACAAACGATCATGCAAAACTGTGACCTCAGATGACCTTCTTCTAAAAGTTGCAAGAATTACCTCAGTTGTAAAGAGCAGGTTTTCCGTAGAGACTTGACTATGTTTTCTATAAAGGAAAAGAAACATTAATCAATACAATATGTCATGTAGTAAGACATTGATTAGAAGATTTTTTTGCCAACCCATGAGAGAAATGAGAATTTTTAAATATTTCTGGACTGACATTTGGAATGATTTCAGAAAATCAGAGCAACCAAGCAAAAAATTGTTGGATTTTGGAGGGTGGCAGGAGCTTAGTCAGAGAGTTGATTATAATTTTATAAAGAGTTTGAAATCAGAGTTGTGGAAACTCCAGCAAATAAGTAGAAGGAAGCTGTTTCACAATCACAGTTGAATCAAAGAATCACAACTTCTGGTTCTGAGGCTTTGCTCCTGCAATCAAAGGCAGGTACCACTGAAGCCCAGGGCAAGAGACCCTTCTATAGATTCCCTCCAAGAGACTTTTCAGGGAATTTTTTATGTCCTTATTCCTCAGACTGTAGATGAAGGGGTTCAGCATGGGGGTGACCACAGTGTACATCACTGAGGCTGTTGCAGTCAAATGTGAGTTTGGGGTCACAGCAGAACGGTGGTACACACCTAGGCCTGTGCAATAAAATAAGGAGACCACGGAGAGGTGAGAAGCACAGGTGGAGAAGGCTTTGTACCTGCCCTGAGCTGATGGAGATTGCACAGATGGAGGTCACTATCTTGGAGTAGGACAAAAGAACACCAGCGAGGGCAATAGTAGCCAATAGCAGGACAGTAAAATGCATCACCACGTCATTAAGGAAGGTGTCAGAATAGGCAAGTTGGATCACCTGGTTGAGTTCACAGAAAAAGTGGGGGATATTGAAGTGTGTGCAGAAGGACAGTCGCAACACCATTAAGCTTTGTAGCAGGGCATGCAGGACACTCAGGATCCAGCACACCAGAACCAGCAAACCACAGAGCTGGGGAGTCATGATGGCAGTGTAGTGCAGGGGGTGACAAATGGCCACATACCTGTCATAGGCCATCACATCCAGGAGGAAGTTGTCCAACTCTCCAAGAATCAAAAAAAAGCACATCTGGGTGTTGCAGCCTGTGTAGGTAAGGGCCTTGCTCTGTGTCTGGATGTTCACCAGCATCTATGGGATGGTGGTGGAGGTGAAGCAGTTATCCACAAAGGACAGGTTGGAGAGGAAGAAGTACATGGATGTGTGCAGGTGGGAGTCTGAGATGGTGGCCAGGATGATGAGCAGGTTCCCCAGCACAGTGACCAGGTACATAGACAGGAAAAGCTCAAAGATGAAGGGTGCAGTTCTGGGTCCTCTGAAAATCCCAGCAGAAGAAATTCTGAAACCCTTGTATTGTTTCCTGGTTCCATGTGGTGGATGTGACTACCAAGAAAAATAAGTAACATGATTTCTCCTCACACAAATGAACACAACTGCTATGGTTGAAATGTTCCTATTTATATTTACTTTCAGGACTGTATTTCTACCCTCTGCTTATGAATATGTCCCCTGAGGACATTCCTGGAGCCAATATTGATGAGGAACTCCTATCCCACTCTACCTTTCTCTGCAGAAGATCATTTATACTGCAGGTTCTTTTAAATATTTTTAATTTGTTCTAATTAGTTGTACGTGGCAGTAGAATGCATTTATACATTTTGATAAATCATACATAAATGGAGTGTAATTTCTCAATTTTTTCACTGTACGTGTTGTAGGATCACATCGGTCATGCAGTCACTTATCTACATGGGGTAACAATGTCTGTTTCACTCTACTGTCATTCCTACCCCCAAACTCCCTCCCCTCCCTTCACTTCCTCTACCTAATATAAAGTGACTCTATTCTTCCCTACACACCCGCATTGTGAGCTAGCATCTGCATATCAGAGAAAACGTTCAGCCTTTGGTTTTCTGGGTCTGGCTTATTTTGCTTAGCGTGATGTTCTCCAGCTCCATCCATTCTTATTTCTTAGCATTGAGGAAGTTTATATTGAGGGCTGACCATGTTCCCGGCACTGGCAGAACTCCCCTACCTCCCACTAATGGGCAGAGAATGATATGCAGATAAGTAAACCATAGATACATTGCTTTTTGTGCATACATTTGCACATGTGCAAACTCTCCAGATGGTATACATTAATCACAAGTGGTCCTTTGAATATCAGTTGTACCTCAATAAAGCTGTTTGAAAAGGAATCATACAGTATGTCCAATGGTAAAGGAAACTAAAGCGGATATGAAGGAGAGAGCACAGGAGGTGCTATTTAAATATGAGTGTGTGTAGTGCTGGGGATGAAACCCCAAGGTTTCTGCTGGCTGAGCAGGTGCTCTATCACTGAGCTGCACCCCCAAGCTCTAGAGCTATTTTTTATGGGTGCCCAGACAAGATCAGCAGAGAATATAACACTGCAACAGGCCTCAAGAGGAAGGAGCAGTAGGCAGGAGATTACCTGTGGAAGTTTAGTCAGTGCAAAGGCCTTGAGGTAGAAGCCTGTTTCAGGTGTTCAAGGACCTGAAAGAGTCACTGTGAAGAGGCCAATACAAAAGAGGTACGATGTTTAAGGTTTTCATACACAAATGTCTTTATATAAATAGCTTTATAAATGGCTGATGATAAAAAAAAATTGCTTCTTTACCTAGCATCTTACAACTTTGATAATACATTTTAAATTTTCACTGAATTTGTATGTAAGTCTCAAAAAAAAAAAGAGGCGAGGTATATTTACAAGGTGTGTTGACAGAGGATGCTGAGAAATGAGTTGGTCTCTCTGATGGTGCTGAAACTGCCAGGCACCAAGAGATCATCATCCACACTATTGAAAAAGAAAGATAAGTTATGAAAACTACCCCATTCACAATAGCATCAAAAAAAATAAAATACTTGGGAATCAATCTCACAAAAGAAGTGAAAGACCTCTACAATAAGAACTACAGAACACTAAAGAAAGAAATTAAAGAAAACCTTAGAAGATGGAAAGATCTCCCATGTTCCTGGATAGGCAGAATTAATATTGTCAAAATGGCCATACTACCTAAAGTGCTATACAGATTCAATGCAATTCCAATTAAAATCCCAATGATGTACCTTGCAGAAATAGAGCAAGCAATTATGAAATTCATCTGGAAGAATAAAAAACCTAGAATAGCTAAAGCAATCTTCAGTAGCAAGAGCGAAGCTGGGGGTATCGCAATACCAGATCTTCAATTCTACTACAAATCAATAGTAACAAAAACGGCATGGTATTAGTACCGAAATAGACAGGTAGATCAATGGTACAGAATAGAGGACAAGGACACAAACCCAAATAAATACAATTTTCTCATACTAGACAATGGGGCCAAAATATGCAATGGAGAAAAGATAGCCTCTTCAAAAATTGGTGCTGGGAAAACTCAAAAGCATATGCAACAGAATGAAAATAAACCCATATGTCTCACCCTACACAAAACTCAACTCAAAATGGAGCAAGGACCTCGAAATCAGATCAGAGACCCTGCATCTTATAGAAGAAAAAGTAGGTCCAAGTGTTCAACTTATTGGCTTAGGATCAGACTTCCTTAACAGGACTCCCATAGCACAAGAAATAAAAGCAAGAATCAAAAACTGGGATAGATTCAAACTAAAAAGCTTTCTCTCAGCAAAGGAAACTATCAGCAATGTGAAGCGAGAGCCTACAGAGTGGGAGAATATCTTTGCCACTCAAACTTCTGATAGAGCGCTAATTTCCAGAATCTATAAAGAACTCAAAAAACTCTACACGAAGAATACAAATAATCCAATCAACAAATGGGCTAAGAAAATGAACAGCCACTTCACAGAAGAAGATCTATAAGCAATCAACAGACATATGAAAAAATGTTCAACATCTCTAGTAATAAGGGAAATGCAAATCAAAACTACCCTAAGATTCCATCTCACCTCAATTAGAATGGCGATTATCAAGAACACAAGCAACAATAGGTGTTGGGGAGGATGTGAGGAAAAAGGTACACTCATACATTGCTGGTGGAGTTGCAACTTAGTGCAGCCGCTCTGGAAAGCAGTGTGGAGATTACTCAGAAAGTTTGGAATGGAACCACCATTTGACCAAGCTATCCCACTCCTTGGTCTATACCCAAAGGACTGAACATCAGCATACTACAGAGATACAGCCACATCAATGTTCATTGCTGCTCAATTCACCATAGCCAGACAGTGGAACCAACCTAGATGGCCTTTCAATTGATGAATGGATAAAGAAACTGTGGCATATATATAAATATATATATATATACACACACACACACACACACACACAATGGAATATTACTCAGCTATAAAGAATAATAAAATTATGGCACTGGCAGGCAAATAGATGAAATTGGAGAATATCATGCTAAGTGAGATAAGCCAATCTCAAAAACCAAAGGATGAATGATCTCGCTGATAAGCGGATGATGACACATAATGGGGGTTGGGAGGGGGGCAAGAATGGAGGAGGGAGGGACAGTATAGGAGGAAAAGAGGGGTGAAAGGGGTGGGGAGGGAGGAAAAAATAACAGAATGAATCAACACCATTACCCTGTGTAGATATATGATTACACAAATGGTATGCCTTTACTTCACGTACAAACAGAAACGACATGTATCCCATTTGTTTACAATAATAATAAATAATTAAAAAAATTAAGCAAATCGTATACAGAAACATTTTTAAAAGATAGTGCACCATGATCAAGTGGGTTTTGTCCCAGGGATGCAAGGTTGGTACAATATCAAGAAATCTATAAATGTAATTCACACATCAACAGGCTTAGAGTTAAGAATCACATGATTATTTCAAAAGATGCAGAAAATGTATTTGATAAAATACAGCACCCCTTCATGCCCAAACACTAGAAAAAATAGGGATAGTAGGAACATACCTCAACATTTAAAGGCTATCTATGCTAAGCTGTCATATCAAATTACTGTGCTTCCCATCCCACCAAATATATTCAATTTTTTTACTCATCCTCTGTACAGATTCTTCAAATTCTGAAAAGGCTCTTTCCCAACCTTTAAGACAAATGCTTCAACCTGTTGTTGGAAAGGACTTTTTTCCTCAGGGAATATTTGTCAAATGTAGTGAAAATGGCAGGGCAGAGACTTAAATGTAAAATGGAATCAAGAACAGGAAATACAAAGTTTTAATATGAATAAAAGATTTTGAGCTGGAAAAGAAATTCGGAGTAATTTATGTTTATATTAATAACAACAAAACGCAGTAGGTGTCAACACTATTTCCTTGTTTTAAACACATCACATCACTAAGCTTAACATATCTATTTTATATGATATGTTAGTCCATTTGCATTGTTAAAACAAAGTGCAAGAGATGGTGTAAGTTATAAAGACATCCATTATTCTCACAGTTTGGAGTCTATAAAGTCCAATTAGCATGACTCCAGCTCAAGTGAGGGAGCCTCTGACTTCATCCCATCCAGGTGGATGAAGCTGAGCAAGGAGCACTCCCAAGAGGGAGAGATCACATGGAGAGACAGGAAGCCAGAGAGATATGGGGGTGGACAGTCCTGCTTTCTTAACACAGCCACATAGACAAGTTAATGTTGCTGTACCATCACCAGGAGATGCAAACTTATGAGATCATGATCTTATGTGTGGTTGATGAGGGTCCAAAATATTGTTATGCAGGCCACAACAGGTTTCTCATTTCACTTACTGTTTTAGTCAACTTTTCATGCTCTGACCAAAACTACTGACAAGAATATTTAGAAAAGGAAAAGGTTATTTTGGCTCTCAGTTTCAGAGTTTTGGTCCATGATCAGCTGACTCCATGGCTCTGGGACTGAGATGCGGCCACACGTCCTGCTGGAAGAGTGAGCAGGAGGAAAGCAGATTAGAACAGGGCAACCAGGAAGCAGAGAGAGCTCCGCTCCCCAGAAAGAAAATACAAACATAAGGTAAGCCCCTGATGACCTAGCTCCTCCAGCCACACCATACCTGCCTACAATTATCACTCACATGATCCATTTTAACGGGCTTAGTCCACAAATTAGGTTACAGATCCATGATCTAATCACTTAAACTCTGAACATTGCAGACTTCTCCCACACCTGAGCTTTGGAAACACCACAAATCGAACCACAGCACTGCCCTGGATCCTTAGTGAAGTTGAGCACCTTTTCATGATTTTGTGTTCTCCTGCATTTCTACTTCACTGAAGTACAGACAGCACAGTGGCACATATTCAGGTGACAGGTGATGACTTGACAGACACACACTTGGTCATGAGCTCCTTGCATTTATTCTCTGTATTGTTATCTCATCTCTTTGGATCACATAGCATGGTATGTGTTTTCACTCTAATTGACTAAACAGTGTACATATCTACAAGTTCATGTTTTATAATGCCTAACATGTTCTAAATACATTCCCTAGAATTGCATTTGTTTTTTCTTTCGTTTTCTTGACCTACACTTGTTTAATATGCTTGAATTCTTCATTTATGCTCTTGGTTCCATTCAGTTCCTTTTCTTATAACATAGCATATGCTCAGAGGGCTCATTGACACTGTCTTCTAGAGTCCAGTAGAGTTGAAGATCTTTACTACAGTTTTCTTATTTTGGTATTAAGGCAATAATTTAGTTTATTTTGATCCAATGACTTTAAAAAATCTAAACAACATTTATTTCAAAATCTTTTTCTTCTACACTGATTTTTTAACATTAGTATATCTTTTAATTATGGGAGACTTGAATTTTCATATTCTACTGAACTGATATATTTAGAGAAAACAAATTCACAATGTCTATATGAACACATATTTAAACATTATTTCATGTAAATGGAAAATGGACCACTGTGCTCCTTTGCTTGAAAACTATCTTGCCCCCTTGTTTATGGTGAAAAGCACACCTGAGCTGTCATTCCTACATGCCTGTTCAACTCTGCTTCATAGACATCGTGAGTTGGCTACGGGTAGTGGTTGACCAGTTTAAAACAAGAGCATGGGGATTGCCAGGTATGGTCATTTCCTTTTGCTGCTGGAGCCAATTACACCAAGCTTGGAAGATAAAAGAGCAGCAATGAAGTATTTTACAGTTCAAAAGAATGGTAGTCCAGAATGGATATTACTGGGATAAAATCAAGGTGTCTACAGGGCCGTGTTCCTCCAGGAGCATCTAAGGAGTTATTAAAGATTGGATCTGGAGTCTCCCCAAATCGCATGTGTTGGAAGCATGATCATCAGTGTAGCAAGGTTCAGAGGTGCAGCTCTTAGTCAGCCACTGGCTCCAGGAGCTCTGACATCACCAGTGGATATTATGGTTTAGCTACATGGTGTCCTCAAAAGACCCACATGTAAGATAATCCAAGAAAGTTTAGAGATGAAACGATTGGATCTGACAATATGAACCTAATGATTGCATTAATCCCTAGTGGGGACTAACAGGGTGGTATCTGTAGGCTGTTAGGGTGTGGTTGGAGGAGATGAGTCATTGGAGGTGTGCTCTTGGGGCGTATATTTTATTCTTGATGAACAGGCTCTGTCTCTGCTTGTGGTGCCATGCGTCCTGACCCACTTTCCTCCACCACACTCTTCTGCTGTGGTGTTCCACCACAGCTTGGACCCAAGGCAACATAGCTTTGTCTTTGGATTGACACCTCTGAAATTGTGAGCTGCAGTATAAACTTTTCCTACTCTAAAATTGTTCCTGTCACATCTTTTTTTCAAAGCAGCAATAAAGCTAACAAAAACAGTTGATTGCTCCATTTGATGAATTAATTCTTTGGTGCCTAAAGGGGTTTTGAAGTGAGACCTAGATGAAGAAATGGGTCACGGGGGTGTGACCTGGAAGGGTTCACCCTCTCCCATCCCCTTTCATGCTCCCTTTCTCTCTCTGCTTCCCACCTACCATGTGCTGAGTACTTTCCTCTTACACACTCTTCCACCATGTCTCTCTCAGGAAGAGCTAGCAATAAACCATGGTGTTACAGTTCAGCAGAGTCCTCATGGCACAGATCTGGCTTACAATGTGACTCATGGTGACACTGGACAGACGTCAGATGAGGGGTACCTGGGCAGTCACAATGTACCTGAGACCTGAATCATAGCCATATATGACAGACAAGTAGCTCTAGAATCCAGGACAGTAATGGTATTGGTACAGGGTGCAGCCACCTCCACTGACACGTTGGTAACACTATGTCAGATGTGGATGTTGTGAAGCAGACGACGATCCAGGACTGGAGGGCCCAGGCCTCCACAGGCTTACAGAAGTTAGGGACGCCTCAGGGAATACCTCTCTGCTGCAAGTGACCCAATGTCCAGCATATGGTCACATTCACTGAGATCTCATCTCTTGACATAAGAGCGCAAACTACCTCACCATTACAAGATACCAGTATCTGACGTTTGGTCCTGCCAAGTTCAGCCACAGGGGTGGATATGGACAGTGGACTCCTAATGGGCTGCAGCAACATCATTGGAGTCAGGACTCTGGCAGGGTGTTGGAGAATATGGAATCTTTTCCAAAGTGACTCCACAGCAGTTTGTTCCAGAGGAAAAGAGAACCTGGGAGCCACATCTCCCTCTGTGGAGTTCCCCAGGGGAAATAGTTATTGATGATGTCCTAGCACAAGGTGCTAGTGTCCTCTGTGGGGCAGGCTGCTATCAATCGCCATGGGTCCTACTACATGGGTGCAACCAATATCCTCTGCTTTATGCATCGCTATTAGTCATGTCCTAGTATTTCCATCATCCTGTCCTTTTGTTACCCACCATGTGAATCCCCTTTCTTGATGGGCTCTTGGTTCCATCATGGGCTTTCCTGCTTTATGGATAACAGTCTCTGCCTGACTCAGGTGAACTGGCAAAGGCAGGGGTTGCCTGCTACACCATCTTGATGTTATCATGCCTGAAAGGAATTCACAAAATAAAAGGTTGTCCAGTGATTCCTCCACTGGAAAACCCAGAATCACTAACAATTAAAGGCACACACTTCCCAGTCACTTAGGAGTCTACCTGAAAAGTTACTGCCTCCCGTTTTGATTCACTTCCTAATTCTTTAACCCAAAGCATGTGCACACATGACAGTGATGGATCATAAGTCCTTACACATTTGTTAAGTTGGAACTACAGACTTGACCCTGTGATCTACAACATCAGAAGGGAGAAGGGGGACTATGTGCCATACTACTCAGGACATTGCTGAAATGAGCACATAGGAGTTCTCCCTACAGCAACCATTCCTGATACATGGACAATAAAATATTTGGCCACATTGTTCACAAATGGGGGTCACTGCACTTTACAGTCTGTGACGTTCTCCCATGATTTTCTTTCTTTGACTCCAAAAGTCTGTTTCTTGTAAGATGCTTTTGTAGAAACTGGTGTCTCTTTAGCAAGTGTTGGCAAGGGTTGGCTTCATTCCTAGGAGGAGGAGAATGGGAAGTGGATCGAGGAACACAGCATGGACCAGGAGTGTGGAAACCCTGAAACACATGGGTGTAGGGAGCCCCATGGTAGATCTTCCCTTTTGATGAGACGGTCTCACCCATGGAGCATTGCCTTAAAACCATCCCAGTAACCTCTGCTATATTTGTTCTCAGCATCTGATGGCATCTTAAGTATGTCAATATGACCAGCAATTCCTCTATGTCAGTGGTATCCTCTTCTTTTCTTTCATCCTCACTGCATTGTTGCTGATGCTACCTGAGATTTTATGGTATGTAGAGTTGTCTCTACCTGGTTTTGGGTGGGATGATGAAGCTGGTATCTCCTCCACCATCCTGATGATGTCGTTTTTAAATGTACTTCAAACAAGAAAAGTCTGTTCAAAGATTACATTCAAAACCCCAGTGTCACCTACAGTGCAGGTCAGGGTCCCAGGAGCATGTGGGGGTCTGCCTAAGACATTCACCTTTTCTCTGATTCTTCTCCTGCTTCTTTTCCCCAAGACAATTTTCCAAATGAAAATAATTGAATGTGTATCCTTGCCCAAAGTTTAAAGCGGAGCCACAGACTTTGTGCTATGATCTACCACAGCCAGAAGAGGGAAGGGAAAGTGTATTAATAACAAGTTAAAGGACATGGTTAAAATCAGCACATACCAGTCCTCAAGGAAAAATCGTTCCCGTATGTTGACATGAAAACACTCAGCCCCATGGTTCTCAAACAGAAATTGCTGCACCTTGTCTTCAAAACTACACTGATGCTCTCTGTTTGACTCCAAAAAAGGATTTCACAGGGCTGTTTCCTATTATACACCTTTTTAGAGGCTGATGCCTACGTGTTGTATGTGAGTGAGGAGCGGCACCCCTCCTGAGAGGAAGAGGATGGGAAATGAACCAGGAATACAGTGTGAACCAGGAAAGTGCTGCAATTCCTGAACACCTGGGCATTGGGAGCCCCATGGTAGGTAGTGCCTTTGGGAGATCTCACCTGTTGGCTACTCCTTCATGCTAAACATAAGGACATGAAAGGAATGCTTGGTGTTCCACTGTTCTGATTTTCTGATTTTTCATAATGCTTGATGTGGTCTATAAAGGCAGTGCCTTCTAAATTGTTAAAGATGGTCCTTACTCTCTGGTTTGAATATTTAGGACCACACAATGGACTTGTTTTGAGCTTGTAAAGAAAGCTGTGGATTCATGCAGATGACTTCCTACACAAACTCCTCTTGTTATATTTCTCTGATCACACTCCTGGAACTGTGTCTACACTGTGCCCTGGGTAGGGAGGACAGAAGCTGTGTCAGAGTATGTGGGCAGGGGTATTAGTCAGCTCTGTGTGGGCTTGGAAAGAGTGTTTGCTCTTGTCTGTGACGGCAAGCTCCAAGTTACTTGATGAAGAAATGCTCATAGGGAAAGACAATGATCCCTTGAGATCAAGTCCAACACCAGAGCCAAGAGCCCCAAGGGAAAGACTGTCTGTAGCTGGCAAACTAGTTGGTCCCAGGGATGCAAAACTGGCTGCTTTCACAATTACCTTTCAAGTTTGTTTTTCTCATTCAGGGAAACTTAATTGAGTAACAATGCAATGATTAATTTAATGAGCATTCATGAGTAGTCAACCTCTGAGGTCCTGGATATAGTAAATATGCCCCGTGATCCTCTGGCCCACAGCTCAGCTCTGCCAGGAAGGAGTGACTTCACCTGGACCTTGAAGAGCCCTCCTCCCTGACACCAGCTCCTGACCCTCATCAGAGCTGAGCTGACCCTCATCACCCAGGGAAGGAAGAGCAGGAGCTCACCACCCCTGGGGTCCTGATGTGGGAGCAGGTCGGAGGCAGCACAGCACTCACAGGACCAGCCTTGGTGTCCCAGGTGGGACATTGCAGTGAGAGAGCCCCTCACTTACTTAAAGCAGTCTGTGAAGCCAGCTCCTGTGCCTCTTGATGTCTCTCCCTCTCATCTTACTTCCTCTCTCTACTTGAGCACGGATCTGAGGAACTCGGCCCTTCTTAGTAAAAATCGACCTCCTCTTACTGCCACTGTCTGTCAAGAGTTCCCTAACCTGCCATCTCAGTCATCTGGAACCATCACAACTACCTTCACCTTCCTTCTTCAAACATTTCTAGCACTTACCACCCTTTTGACATTTTCTTTTATAAATCTATAATACTGTCTGGCCTTTTTCCAGTAAAGCATGAATCTTTCCATAATTAATAGTTAAGGCTTTGTAGATCAAATATATTAACTTTGGTCAATCCCATAAATTATTCTTGCATCTAAGGTATTCTGCATCATATTTCTCATTCACAATCTTTAGCTTGTAGACACAATTACCTATGTTCACCTCCCTTACATCTACAATAGGCCTCATGCTCAGAAAATAACTCTATAAAGGTTAGGTGTCTCCATGGTAAGTTCACCTTATACATTTATGTTTCTGCAGATAGCTGAGGTAGTCCCTTGTTCCACATTCAATGTTTAGAATTTATTTGAGAATACAAAAGAAATATTTTTGAGAATATGGAGATGGATTTAACATTGTTTCTAAAAAGTTTATTACTAAAACTTATTTCTACCTTTACAAAGCCCCTTTAAAGCACCCAGAAATTTAATATGAAGTCATTTTTATATTTATGCATTGAATATGATGAATTTTAATATAAATGTGAACATCACATTACCACCATTTTTAGGGTTATTCCCTAAAAGGAAAGAAAGTAAAATACAAATTCTAAGTCATTCCATAAATTGTAACAAGATTTTGGGATTTTACAATAATGTAAGACCTGGAAAAGAAATAGTTGTTATTAAATATTATTATTTGAAGAATAATATTTGAAGAATGTGGATATATTTTTAGAATATCATTAAACCAAAATGCACTCCTTGGAACACTACATCTCATTAATACAGAAAAATCTAAACCTTTAATAATACCATAACAACAGCAGAGAGATAATGTCCATGCACATCATTCTCAATGACATTAGTCCCCTCTCACACTAAAAACTCTCAATACAAAATAATTATAACCTGTACATGCATATTCTAAATGTCAGGAAAGTTTGCTCAAAAAAATGATTAAAATATCCAGAGGGAAATGTCTGTGACAAGAATGAGAATCTGAAACAGTAAAGATGACACTTTTTCCAAATCAATTTATGAACTTCATGGAACCTTTAGTAAATATTCAATAATATTGCTTTCTAACATGGCTAAAGGATTAAAACCTCCTCGACAAGAACAGTCTGCTACCTGGAAAAAAATTTGATACAAATCATATTTGTTGAGTCTCTGTTCAACTTTCATTTATACTATAAGGAGAAAATAATTTAATGAAAAAGACACCAATAAAAATAAAGTGGGAAGAAAAAATTAGAAAACAACTGAGAAATTATTTACCATTATAACACAGATGGTCACTTACAATCATTTATTTATAAGAATGTAAAAAGGAAAATACCTAAATTTTTTAAACTGACAGGGGCCACCTATAGAAGATCATAAAAGAGGAAAATGAAAAATGAAAATGAATCAAAACCAAATTTTTTGAAAGGAAATTTAATACAGTCAATGTCCAAAGTGAGCATGTTTCAAAGCCATTTCCAGATGGTTCAATATTGTAATATGAGTATCACATTATTTAAAATATGCGTAAGTTTCATGCTTCGTTTTAGAAATTCTAGGATTTCCATATTTAGAAATTCCATGTTGGTTGTATTTATAGAGAGAAATTAGTAATTACAGGGAAATCTAGAAAATAATAACAGCAGTGTTTCCCCATATATTTTAGCACAAGGAGCACCCCAGGTCCAGGGGATGTGAAGTGAGGACATTGCAGGAACCAGGCACTGTAAACCAAAGAGCCTTCCAATGGTCGCTGAATCTGTCTAGAGTTAGGGACTTCACGTTTCAACATGGTTAGGCAGAACACACCACAGCAGCCACCAAGATGCTGGGCAAGGGAGGACTGCTGGGGATGCAGCAGGCACTGCAGCTGGGGTCCACAAAGGAACCTACACATCACTGAGCAGACAGCCTTGTGAGAGTGCAGATGGTAGCTCCACACCTGGGGCATCAGGTGCAGGTGGTTCAGACCTGGAACTGCACATACCAGGGGAGTTCCCAAGAGGCTGAAGTGGTTCTCCCCTTCCAGAAAGCACCTCTGGAGTCCACTAAATACACTTGCTTTGTTTTATTTTATTTTGTTGCAGATTTCAATGGTAATTAGAGCTTCTCATCAAAGAAATCCAACAGTGAGACAAAATGAAAAATTTCATGATTTTCCTAGGTCCAAATAAAAGATATGGAGGTCATCCTGGAGAATACCTATTGGGAGGGAATTTTGAGTTCCTGTTGTCCCTCTTTCTCAGGAAAACCAAAAACCCCCTCCAGAATTTATAAAGAAAAAAAAATTACACCAAGCATCCAAATAGCCCAATAAACAAATGGGCTAAGGAAATGAACAGACACTTCACAGAAGAAGATCTATGAGCAATCAAAAGATGCATGAAAAAAATGTTCAACATCTCTAGTAATAGGAGAAATGCAAATCAAAACTACAGTAAGATTCCATCCCACCACAATTAGAATGGCTATTATCTAGAATACAAGCGACAGTAAGTGTTGGCGAGGATGTGGGGGAAAAGGTACACCCATACATTGCTGGTGGGATTGCAAATTTGTGCACCCACTCTGGAAAACAGTATGAAGATTCCTTAGAAAACATGGAATGGAACCACCATTTGACCCAGCTATCCCACACCTTGGCCTATACCCAAAGGACTTAAAATCAGCATACTACAGTGATGCAGCCACATCAATGTTCATAGCTGCTCAATTCGCAATAGCCAGACTGTGGAACCAACCTAGATGCCCCTCAATTGATGAATGGATCAAGAAACAATGGTGTAAATACACAATGGAAAATTACTCAGCCATAATGAGGAATAAAACTATGGCATTTGCAGGTAAATGAATGCAGTTGGAGAATATCATGCTAAGTGAGATAAGCCAATCCCAAAAAAACAAAGGTCGAATGATCTCTCTGACAAACGGATGATGCTACGTAATTGCAGGTGGGAGGGAGGTAAGAATGGAGGAAGGATGGATTGTATAGAGGAAAAAGAGGAGGGAGTAAAAATAACAGAATGAGACAAACATCACTATCCTATGTACATGTATGATTACATAAATCGTGCAACTCTAATACTTGCACAACCAGCAAAACAAGACCCTGGTACCATTTTTGTACAACGACTCAAAATAAATAAATTTTAAAAAAACAAAAACCCCATGGAAAGAGGAAACCAAACACCCAGTCATTTTGGTTTATTTTTGGTTTTTAACTTGACTTGGTTTCTCCTTTAACTGGCCTTTCCTTTAGGGTAGTTCCTCCCTTTGCTGACCTACATTGTTGTTTTTCATTTCTTCCTCATGGAATATTTTGCTGAGAATGTTCTGTAGCACAGGCTTTCTATCTGTAAATTCTTTTAGTTTTGTTGATCATGGAAGGATTTTATATCATCTTCAAATCTGAAGATTAGATTTGCTGGTTATAAGATTCTTGGTTGGCAACCATGACTTTCAGAGCTTGGAATATGTTGTTCCAGGTCCTTCTTGCTTTTAGGGTCTGGGCTGAGAAATCTGCTGATACCTGTATTGGTTTCCCCCTATATGTAATCTGATGCTTTTCTCTTGCAGTCTTTAAAATTCTATATTTTGGATGTTAGGCATTTTCATTATAATGTGCATTGGTGTGAATCTGTTGTGATTTTGTGCATTTGGTGTTTGGTAAGCCTCTTGTAATTGATTTTCCATTTCATTCTCCAGGTTTGGGAAATTTTCTGATATTATTTCATTGAATAGTTTCTTCATTCCTTTGGTTTATATCTCTGTGCCTTCCTCGATTCTGATAATTCTTAAATTTGATCTTTTCATGATGTCCCACAGTTCTTGGAGGTTCTATTCATGATTTCTTCACATCTTCTCTCTTTGGTTAACTTTATTTTCAAGATTAAATATTTTTTCTTAATTGTCATCTAGTCAGTTGATGATGCTTTCCATTGAGTTTTTTGTTCGATTTGTTGTTTCCTTCATTTCAAGGATTCCTGTATGTTTTTTCAGAATCTCTATCTCTTTGTCGAAATGATCTTTTGCTTCCCACAGTTACTCTTTCAACTGTTTATTGGAGTGATTGTTAATTGCCTGTATTTGCTCTCCTATCTCATCCTTTGCTTCACAAATCATTTCAATTATGTATATTCTGAACTCCTTTTCTGACATTTCTTCTAACATACTGTCACTGGATTCTATTAATATAGAATCTAGGTTTGTTTGGAATATTTTCTTCACTTGTTTTTTCATGTTGTTCACATATCGTCCCCTCTAGCAGTGTAGATTTGGGTATTGCAGTTTCCCCCCTATAGCCTTATTGTGAACCAGCAGGTTACCAAACCTCTTCTTTAAGGGGGAGATCAATATTAGCAGCACCCAGTACAGACAATATGCAGCCCTAAACTGAATAGCCCCTATGAAGACATTAAAAATATTGACATAATAAACAGAGAGGATGAGTTTGATTTTTATCTACAGTATATCAAATAGATTTGCAATGAGGTCTACAGTTTCTAGTGGTGGACAAAGAGAATGGGGATGGTGTAGGATGTAACGGTTAATGGGAATAAGAAAAGAGTATACACAAGTCCTAGATTGCAGGAAGAGTAAAAGCAGAATCAAAAGAAGTTGCTTCTTAGCATGAGAAGAGGGAGAAAGAGACTCTAAGGAAACAGGTAAACAAAAGAAAAATAGAGTGTGAAAAATAAAGAAATAAAAACTTAAAAGTTTTCAAAAAAGAGGGAAAAATCTATACTATAAGAGTCATATGCTATTCAAGCGCCCTAGTCTTCAGTTGCCTGACAATGAGCTTCTGGTCTCCAGAAGGCATCTCAGGATGGAATTGGTCCCACCTAAAAATGTCCTCGTCCACTTCCAGGATAATCCAAGTATGCTCCACTGGCTTCCACAAGTGTTGTCAAATGAGGAGCTGGAGCATGAGGCATGGGTGCTGAGTCCATGTAGGGTGTGGTCAGTTAACCTGGGGGTCCTGGAGATGAGTCAAGGTTGGTCAAGCTGAGCGGTCCTGGAGGCAGGTGCGGTCAGTTGGGCCAGGGGTCCTGTAGGCAGCCATGTGTAACCAAACCTGTAAGTACTGAGACAGTGGACTTCCAGGCAACAGCAGGCACATGGTGATCTGCTGGCAGTCTGCCAGCAGTCTGCAGGTTACCAGCAGATGATTGGTAGGTGGACCTCGGGCGATGGGTGATGGGTAGGTGAAAGGAAGGCAACGGGCAGGGAAGAGGCAGTCAAACGGGCAAATGGTGGATGATAGGCAGCAGTGAGTGAGTGATCTGCACTCAAAAAGTAGTCAGTATGCTGGTAGACTGCAGAAGATTGAGGTGGACAAATGAGGTAAACAACAGGGGATCGATGAGCAGCAAACATTGTCTCACAGAGAAACAGATATTCCTCTGCTAGAATACAGAGTTACAAAACAACAAGGAATGCTGCCCCAAACTAGTCTGCCATCTTGGATCTCCTCTTTATTCTTAAATTACACTATTTAAAGAATCATACTCTTCCAGAGAACAAAGTTCTAGTTGTCTAGGTCAAGTTCCACTGATTCCTTTAATTATCTTCTGAATGACCAGTTCTCTATTAAGATAAATAGATAGATGATCAATATACCCAAAAAGGCTTTCAATTTTGGACATAATATTTTACTGATCACATTATTTGAACTTTGATTTTATTGATTTACTGAAAGAAGAAATTATACTAGCAACTGCCTCTCACATAAGCAAAAGGACATTGATTCTTTTTAGCTAGTAATAACATCAAGTAACAGAGAAAATGACATACACTTGTATAACTTTAAAAGAGTGTCATGTTTTTCCTTATAACCCATTTATTATCTCCAGAAGGTTCTAATTGCTGATGATCTAGCATATATAAAAGAAAATAAACTCATATACAAAAAAAGGAAAAGAAATTTAAGAAAATGATTGTTGTGTTTTAAGGGCATATTCCAGGATGCAGAATGTGTAGGTATTATTTATATCATGCTTTATATATTATTTAAAGAATTACATACAAGGAATAAGCAAAGGACAAAAAAGTTTTGAAAAGTAGTTCAACGGTTGCAATTTGTTTTCTTTAAATAAAAAATTCCAATGCTGAAAAATGCTTGATTTGGGGTGAAGAGGTAAGGGTCTTGTGAATTGTTAAATATGGTTCATATTCTCTGCACTGAGTATTGTGGATGATGCAGCCAGCTTGTTTGGAAATGTAAAACTCTAGATGTCTACACAATCCACCCTGTACAGTCAATCCATCTCTATATTCACTATTCTAAATAAATGCATGGAACTTCATCTGCACTGAAACGCAGTGTTGAATATGGAAGCTTTGCAAGGTCATTGGAGGGACAAGGTCATTGGAAGAGCTGTGTGTGGAGTTTGAAGTGGTCTATGCACAGCTCCCACTCAAGGTGCAAGACTCACATGGGTGTGGATACTGTTTGCTCATACCTGGGAAAGACCAAGAAACTCCATCTCACATAGTGAGGACATACTCATAAAAAAGGACAATAATCAGTAGAGATCAAGTCCAGAGACAAAATGACATCATGAGACAACAGCCCCAGGGGAAGGACAGACATAGCTGGCAAACAAGATGGTACCAGGGATGCAAAACTAGCTGCAGGCACAATTACCTTTCTAGTTTGGTTTCCTTGCTCATGGGAATGTAATTGCCCAGAGAATACAGCAACAAGGAAAGAAATAATTTACTGAGCACTCATGAGATTTCACCCTCTGAGATCCTGGAAATAGCAAATATGCTCCTTGATCCTCTCACACAGCTCAGTTCTGCCAGGAATGAATGGCTTCACCTGGGCCTTGAAGACCACTCATGCTTGATGCCACCTCCTGCCCTTCATCAGAGCTGAGCTGACACTCGTCACCCAGGGAAGAAAGAGCAAGAGCTCACCACCCCTGGGGCTGCTGTTGTGGAAGCAGGTAGGAGGTAGCATGGTGCTCACAGGACACTGCAGTGAGGAGGGCCCCTCACTTAGAGCAGTCCATGCTGTCAGTTCCTGTGTCTCTCAACTTCTCTCACTCTCAGCAACTTCTGTTCTTCCTTCCTCTTTTTTCTGGAGCCCAGGTCTTAAGTTATCTAGTCTTCCTCCTGGCATTGTCCACCTCTTAGCTCCCAGCTCTCTCAAGTTCTTACCCTACCATGTTGAGTAATTTTGGAGCCACCACAAGTGCTGTGCCTCTCCTGAAACAAAGATACTTCTTTGTCTTCTATCTGTAACACTCTACTCATGTGTTCATTCATTCCCTCGAGGTGCCTTTTGGGTTGAGGATGTGGCTCACTGGATAAGCACCCCAGGTTCTATACACAGCACCAATAAAGAATAAATAAAATCAAAGCTCTTCTTATCTTTGACTAACCAAATTATTTTTGCACTCTAGTTTTCTGCACATGATATTTTCTCCTTCAGGTGTTTTCAACGTATGCTTCTAATTACTGGTTTTTTTTTTCTTTTATTTATAACAAAAATCTTACTCAGAAAGTACTTTTACAAACAAAGATAATTTATATCCATGTATATATTTGAGTTGCATTTTTTGTGTATTTTGTAGTCAGCTGCTTTAGACTCCTGTTCCACATAAATGTTTAATAAAATAAAGAGTCTTCCATGAATTGTTGTGCCTGCCTTGATCTAGGAAGCTCACATGCCCAAGTGCAGTAGGAAGAGTAGCCACAGCAGCCACCAGGACACTGGCAAAGGACTGAATGCCAGAGACACAGCAAGTACTAGAGCCAGGACCTACAAACAGGCATGCACATCAGAATCCCAAGAGGGCTTAACAACCAAGAGGGGGCTACAGACCCACAATGTGAGGCTCAGGTGTTCCTGTGGGCCTGAAGATGCACAATCCCACCACGTTTCCAGGTGACACCCAGATGGCTGTTCCAGGAACACCATTTGAGAACCACTGATCTGGAGCCACTTTGCCTGGAGTTAAACATAGTAACTTCAACATGTCAGCAAAAACACCCAATGATAAGAAAATATACACTTTCTGAGATCTGGAGGTTTCAGTAAAAGATACTGGAGGGATCCTGGGAATCCCTTCTTGGAGAGAAGATTGATTTCCTATTCCCTCCTTCTTGAGAAACCCAGAAACTCCATGGAAAGAGGAAACCAAACAGGAACTGGACACTTCATCCTCCTGGGATTCACAGATCATCGTGACCTGCTGTCCCTCCTCTTTGGTCTGCTTCTCTCCATGTACCTGGTCACTGTGCTGGGGAACCTGCTCATCATCCTGGCTACCATCTCAGACTCCCACTTGCACATGCCCATGTACTTCTTCCTCTCCAACCTGTCACTGGCTGACATTGGATTCACCTCCACCACCGTCCCCAAGGCTCTGAGGAACATCCAGACACAGAGCAGAGTTATCACCTTTGCAGGCTGCATCTCACAGATTTATTTTTTTATTGTGTTTGGATGCTAGGACAATTTGCTCCTGACAGTGATGGCCTACGACCGCTTCGTGGCCATCTGTCACCCCCTGCACTACATGGCCATCATGAACCCACGACTCTGTCAGCTCATGGCTATCGGGTCCTGGTTGATCAGTGTCCTGGGTGCCCTTCCAGAGACCATGACAATCTTGAGGCAGTCATTCTGCACAAACAGGGAAATCCCTCAATTTTTCTGTGATCTTACTGAAGTTCTGAAGCTCACCTGCTCTGACAAGTTCATCAATAACATAGTGGTGTACTCTGTGGCCATTATCCTGGGTGTTTTCCCTCTCACTGGCATCCTCTTCTCCTATTCTCAAATATTCTCCTCCATCCTGAGGATCTCATCAGACAGAAGCAAGTACAAAGTCTTTTCTACCTGTGGGTCTCACCTCCTGGTGGTCACCTTGTTCTATGGCACTGGCCTTGCAGTCAATCTCAGTTCTGTAGCCACACTGCCTTCAAGGATAAGTGTGATAGCCTCAGTGATGTACACCATGGTCACCCCCATGCTGAACCCTTTCATCTAAAGTCTGAGGAACAGGGATATCAAGGTGGCCCTGGGGAGAGTCCTCAGCAACATGGTGCCTCTCAGAGAAAGGGTGGATGCACGTCTCTCATGAGTCACAATGTGCATGATACTGGAGACCAGAGAGCTTCCCCTATCCATCCAAAACTGTGGCTACCTCTGTTTGGTATATTTTAAGACATTCATTCTTTACATCCTCTTAGAACTCATTCATACCTAAAGACTGTTCATAATGCAACATATTCGATAACCTCTAAACTCTCTTACCACTCATTGTAATTTTGTATGAAAACAACTGGTCTTTTTCATTTGCAGTTACTTACACTGAGGTATGGGCATTTGTATTTTTATTGATACATGATACTGGAATATGTTGGTGGAGCACAGTGTGATATCTCCATGCATGCTTGAAACATGTACTGATCAAATCAAGGCAATTGGTATATACTTCTCCAAAAACATTTATCATTTATTTTTACTGGGACACCTCCCATTCCTCTCTTCTAGTTTCTAGAATTTAAAAATCAATTGCTATGAAATATTCTCCTCTATGGTGCTGTAGAACTTTAGAAATCATTTTATTCATAAATGACTGACACCCTCTACCCAACCTCCCTCTTACCCCACCTGAATTCCAGGGACCACTGTTAGTACAACAACTGTCAACTTCTACGACATAGACATCATCTCCTTCCTCACATGTAACAGAACCTGCAGCCCTTTCTTTCTGGTCTTTTGGACTGCATATATCCTCAAAATGATGGAATTCTACCTGCAGTATTGAGTTAATTCTGTCTTCAAAACTCATTCACAGGAATATTTTCTAAGAGGGTGAGAATAAATTAAACCCATTATATGGCATTACTGTGCTTCCCATCCACACCAATGCTATTGACTTTTTTTTAATCATGCTTTCTAAGATTCCTCGCATTTCCAAAATGCCTCTTTCCCACCTTTGCAACCACAATGCCTCATCCAGTTTTTGGAAAAGACTTTTTTCCCAGTGAATATTTGTCAAATGTAGTGAATATTAGTTGGGCAGATGGTTAAAAGTAAAATAGAATATGAAACAGAAAATGCAAAGTTTAAATTGAATAAAAGAATTTGAGCTGTAGAAGAAATTCGGAGTAATTTATGCTGATATTAATAACAACAACCCTCCGTAGGTGCCAGAACTATTTCCATGGTTTATACACATTACATCACTATGTTTCGCAGTATCTCTTTTATGTGACATATTAGTCCATTTGCATTACTCTAACAAGGTGTCAGAGACTGAGTATGTTACAAAGAAGACTATCTCACAATTTGGAGGCTATCAAGTCCAATTAGCATGACTCCAGCTCTGGTGAGGGAGCCTTTGACTTCATCTCATCCAGGTTAATGGATCTGTGCCAGAATCATTCCCAAGAGAGAGAGATCACATGGAAAGACAGGAAGTCAGAGAGATATCAGAAAGGGACAATTCCTGCTCTTTTCTCACAACCATGTACACAAGCTATGATTGGTATGGTGTCACCAGGTAATGGAACTTATGTGTTGTTGCTGAGGGACCAAAATGTGTTATATAGAGCACAACTCTATTCTAATTTCACTTCCTGATTTAGTCAGCTTGTCCTTGTTCTGACCAAAAGTACTGACAACAAGATTCGGAGAAGGAAAAATTATTTTGGCTCTCAGTTTCAGAGGTTCAGTCCTTGGTCAGTTGACACCACAGCTCTCTGAGCCTTTGATGAGGCACAACATAATGCTGGAAGGGCAAACAGGAGAAAAGCAGTTTAGGGCAGGACAATCAGGAAGCAGAGAGAGCTCCACTCCCAGCTGCAAAATATAAACCCAAATCATGCCCTTCATGACCTAGCTGCTCCAGTCACACCCTGCTTACCTACAGTTATCACCCATTTTAAGGGATAATCCACACTTTAGGATACAGTTCTGTAATATAATCACTTCAGCTCTGAACATTCCTAACTTGTCCCACACCTGAGGGTGGGAAACACTACGTATCCAAACCGCAGCACTGCCTGGGATCCTCAGTGAAGATGAGCACCTTTTCATGGTTTTGAGTTATTCTGCGTTCCTGCTTTACTCAAGTGCAGTCAGCATGGTGGCACAAATTCAGGTGAGAGATGATGGCTCTACAGAAACATACAGTACCTCAGGAGCTCCTGCATTGATTCCTTCTGTAATTTTGGCTCACCTCCTTGGATCATATAGCATAATATGTATTTTTACTCTAATTGACTAAACAGTGTACATATTTACAAGTTCATGTTTTATAATGCCTAACATGTTCTAAATACATTCCCTAGGATTCCATTTGTTTTTTCTTTCCTGTTTATTTAACAAAATTGAATTCATCAGTTGTATTCTCAGTTCTACTTACATCCTTTTCTTCCACCTGAGTATGCTCAGTGTTCATTGACACTGTCTTCTACAGCCCAGTACAGTTGAAGATCTTTCCTACAACTTCCTTATTTTGGGCATTAAAGTGGTAATCTACTTTATTTTGATCCAATTACTTTAAAAATATCTAAGCAACCTTTATTTCAAAACCTCTTTCTTCTGCACTTATTCTTATACCACTAATATAATTTTTGATATTATTGAATTTGTATTTTCATATTCTGCTGAATTGATGTAATTAGAGAAAAGACAAATTCATGAAGTCTAAATGAATATACATTTTTACATAATTTCATAAAAGGATGAAAAATGGTCCATTGGGCTCCTTTGCTTAAAAACTCCCTTACCCAATTTATCCTTGTGAAAAGCACACCTGAGCTGCCATTCCAACATGCCTTCTCAACTCTGCTTCATAGACACCATTAGTTGACCAGCGGTAGTGGCTGACCTGCTTAAACAAGAACATGGGGATTGCCAGGTATGGTCATCCTCTTGCTGCTGGAACCAATGAAAAGGTTGATTAATTAAAAGAGCACCAATGAATTATGTTATAGTTCAAAAGACTGGTAGTCAAAAATGGGTATCACTGGGATAAAACCAAGTTGTCTACCTGGCTGTGATCCTTCAGGAGGGTGTGAGGTGTTGTCAGGGTTTGCATCTGGAGTATCCCCAGAAGCACATGTATTGGAAGCAGGATCCCCAGTGCAGCAAGGTTCAGAGGTACAGCTATTAGTCAGCATCTGGTTATGGGAGCTCTGATCTCATCACTGGATGTTTTGGTTTAGCTATATATTGGCCCCAATGACTCACAGGTCAGAAAATGCAAGAAAGTTTAGAGGTGAAATGATTCGGTTGTGACAGTTTGAATGTACTCAGAGCATTAATCCCCTAGTGGGAACAAACAGAGGATCTGAAGGCAGGTAGGGTGTTGCTGGAGAAGATGAGTCATTGGAGGTGTGGTTTTAGGGCACAAGTTTTGCTCTTGGTGAGCAGGACTCTCTCTGTCTGCTACTTAGTGCCATGTTGTGAGCCACTTTCCTCCGTCACACTCTTCTGCCATGGTATTCCACCACACCTTAGGCCCACAGCAATGGAGCTGCTGTCTTTGGACTGACACCTCTGAAATCATAGCTCCACTATAAATTTTCCTTCTCTAAAACTATTCTTGTCAGCTCTTCGGCTCAGAGCAGCAATAAAGCTAACTAAAACAGTTGATTAATGAATGGGCTACTTGGAAGTGGGACCTAGTGAAGGAAGTAGGTCACTGAGGTGTGATCTCAAAGTGTTCATCCTCTCCATGTCCCCTTCATGCTCCCTTTTTCTCTCTGCTTTCCAGTTACCATGTGCTGACTAGCTTACCTTCTGCCACAACCTTCCATCATATCTCTCCCTAGAGAAGCTAGAAAAGACATAATACTTCTGATCCATGGTGATAGTGTTGAGCATAATCCTCTTGGCACTGATCTGGCTTATGGTTTGACTCATGGTGACACTGGATGGATGTCAGATGAGGAGAACATAGGGAGTGGTCACGTACCTGAGACCTGAATCATAGGCATATATGGAGGGCATATAGCTCCAGAATCCAGAGTAGTCATGGTGCTGGTGCAGGGTGCAGCCACATTCACTGACACATTGGTAACACTGTGTCAGATGTGGATGTTCAGAAGCAGTCAATGATCCAGTTCTGGAGGACCCAGGCCTCCTCCACAACTTAAAGAAGCTTTGGGATCACTTAGGGAATATCTCACTGCAGAAACTTATCCACTTGTCCAGCATATGGTCACATGCAGTGATATCTCAGCTCTGGATATGTGAGTGCACACTAGCTCCTCATGAATAGAGTCCAGTACCTGAAATGTGGTCATGCCCAGGTCAGTCACTGGGCAGGATCTGGACAATGGAATTCTAGTGGACAGCAGTAACAGCATAGAGGTCAGGACTCTGCAGGGTTTGGAATGATATGACATCTTTTCCAAAGTAAATCCAAAGTAGTCAGTTCCTGAGGAGAAGAGAACCTTGGAGCCACATCTCCCTCTCTGGAATTCTCCAAGGGAAATACTCATTGGTGATGTCATTGGCTGAAGGTACTGGTGTTCTCCATGGGGCAGGCTGCTATCAATCACCATGTGTCCTACTACATGAGTGAAATCAATACCCTCTACTTTTTTTCTTGGTTCCGAGCCATCTCCTGGCATTTCCATCATCCTTTCTAAATAAACACTCTTCTTTTTTCACCCACCAGGTGGTTTCCATTTCTTAATGGGCTCTTTGTTCCACCTGGGTTTTCCTGTTTTTTTTTTTTTATTGTAAACAAATGGGATACATGTTGTTTCTCTGTCTGTACATGGCGTAAAGGCATACCATTTGTGTAATCATAAATTTACATAGGGTAATGTTGTTTGATTCATTCTGCCATTTTTTCCCTTCCCCCCCACCCCTCCCACCCCTCCCCTCCATCTATACAGTCCTTTCCTTCCTCCATTCCTGCCCCCCTCCCTAAACCCAACTCCAACCCCAACACTAACCCTTCCCACCCCCCATTATGTGTCATCATCCACTTATTAGCGATATCATTCTTCCTTTGGTTTTTTGAGATTGGCTTATCTCACTTAGCATGATATTTTCCAGTTTCATCCATTTGCCTGCAAATGCCATAATTTTTTCATTCTTTATGGCTGAGTAATATTCCATTGTATATATATACCACATTTTCTTTATCCATTCATCAATTGAAGGACATCTAGGTTGGTTCCACAATCTGGCTATTGTGAATTAAGCAGCTATGAACATTGATGTGGCTGTATCTCTGTAATATGCTGATTTTAAGTCCTTTGGGTATAGGCCAAGGAGTGGGATAGCTGGGTCAAATGGTGGTTCCATTCCAAGTTGGTTTTCCTGTTTTGTAGATCACAGTCTCCACATGGCTTGGCTGAGCTGTTGAAGGTGGGGTCTCCTGCTACACCACCTTGATGATGTAAAGCCTCAAATGTATTGACAAAATAAAAGGTTGTTCAGTGATTCCTCCACTCAAAAACCCAGCAACAATAACAATTAAAGTCACACCCTCCCAGTCACGTAGTCCACCTGAGGAGTGCCTTCCTCCATTTTTAATTCACTTCCTAATTCTTTAACCCAAATCATGGATGTACATGACAGTGATGGACCTTAACAACTTGCACAGCTGTTAAGGTGGAACCACAGTCTTGGACCTGTGATCTACAACATCAGAAAGGAAAAGGGGGACTATGTGCCACAATATTCAGGACATTGCTAAAATGAGCACATACAAGTTCTCTCTAGAGCAACCATTCCTGATACATGGACGATAAAAGACTTGGCCACATTGCTCCCAAACAGGGTCACTGAATATTGCACTCTCTGAAGTTCTATCATGATTTTCTTTCTTTGAATTTGACATTAGATTTCAACAATCTGTTTCTTATAGTATGACTTTGTAGAGACTGGTGTCTCTGCACCAAGTGTGAGCAAGGGATGTCTTCATTCCTGGGAAGAGGAGAATGGCAATTGGATCCAAAAACACAGTATGAACCAGGTATGTAGAAACCCTGAAACACATGGGCATAGGGAGCCACATGGTAGATCTTCCCTTCTGGTGAGAAGGTTTCGCCCATGGAACATTGCCTTAATACCATCCCAGTAGTCTCTGCTTTTCTTTGTTCCCAGCCTCTGTTGGCATCTTAAGTATGTCAATATCATCAGCAATCCTTTCCATGTAAATAGTATCCTCTTCTTTTTTTTTTTCTTCCACCTACACTCTATTGTTGCAGATGTTCTCTGGGATTTTATGGTATGTAGAGAGTTGTCTCTACCTGGTTTTAGTTGGGATGATGAAGCTGGTATCTCCTCCACTATTCTGATCATGTCATTCCTGAATGATCTTCAAAAACAATAGTCTGTTCAGTGATTACATTCAAAAACCCAGCATCACTTACAGAAAGTGTCAGAATCCCACGGCCATGTGGGAGTCTACCTAAGACATTTGGTCTTCTTGCCTAATTTTTCTCCTGCTTCTTTTCCCAAAGACAATTTTACAAATGAAAATAATGGAATGTGTGTTCTTTCCCAAAGGTTAAAGTGGAGCCCAGACTTCATGGTATGATCTACCACATTCAGAAGAGGAATGAGAGAGTGTATTAATAACAAGTTAAAGGACATGGTTAAAATCAGCACATACCAGTCCTCAAAGAAATATCATTCCAGGTATGTAGACAATGAAAACACTTAGCCACATGGTTTTCAAACTTAAATCGCTGCACCTTGTCCTCAGAACTACCCTGATGTTCTTTGTTTGGATCCAAAAAAGGATTTCACAGGGCTGTTTCCTATAATACACCTTTTTAGAGGCTAATGCCTACATGTCATATGTGAGTGAGGAACAGCAACCCTCTTGAGAGGAAGAGAATGGGAAGCAAACCCAGGAATACAGCGTGAACCAGGAAAGTGTTGCAGTTCTTGAACACCTGAGCACTGGGATCCCTACAGGATGTTGCACCTTCTAAAGGCCTCACCTGCTGCCTACTCCTTCATGCTAAACTAAAGGACATGAAAGTCATGCTTGGTGTACTATTGTTCTGAACTGGTTTCTAGTAATGTTTGACTTGGCCTATAAAAGGCACGCCTTATAAGTTGTTAAAGATGTCCTCATTCTCTGGCATGGAATATTGAGGATCACACAATGGACTAGATGTGAGCATGTAAAGAAAGTTGTGGATTCATGCAGATGCCTGCCTGCACAAGCTCTTCTCATACATTTCTAACCACACAGCTGGAACATTGCTACACTGTCCCTTGGTGGTGAGAGCAGAAGCTGTGACAAAGTGTGTGTGAGTTCTAGGAAAGCTATGTGTAGGCTTGGAAAGAGTGTCTGCTCTTGTCTGTGACGGAGAAGCTCCAAAACACTTATTGAGGAAATGTTCATGGGGAAAGACATTCATCCCTTGAGATCATGTCCAGGGAGTAAGCAACACCATGAGCCAGGAGCCCCGGGGGGAACAAATGTGCATATCTGTCAAAATAGATGGTCCCCAGGGATGTAAAATCGACTGCATCCACAATTACCTTCCTAGTTTGGTTTTCTCACTTATGGAAAGTCAATTGAGTAACAATGCAATAATTAATTTAATGAGCATTCATGAGAAGTCAACCTCTGAGCAATCTCTGAGGTCCTGGAAATAGTAAATATGCCCTGTGATCCACTCAGCCACAGCTCAGCTCTGCCAGGAATGAGTGACTTCACCTGGACCTTGAAGAGCCCTCCTCCCTGACACCAGATCCTGTCCTTCATCAGAGCTGAGCTGACCCTCATCACCCAGTGAAGGAAGAGCAGGAGCTCACCACCCCTGGGTTGCTGGTAGGGGAGCAGGTAGGAGGCAGCGCAGTGCTCACAAGACCAGCCATGGTGGCCCATGTGGGGACATTGCAGTGAGAGAGCCCCTCACTTACAGCAGTCTGTGCAGTCAGCTCCTGTGCCTCTTGACGTCTGTTATTATTAATATCAGCATAAATTACTCCAAATTTCTTTTCCAGCTCAAAATCTTTTATTCATTTTAAAACTTTGTATTTCCTGTTCTTGATTCTATTTTACATTTAACTCTTTGCCCTGCCATTTTCACTATATTTGACAAATATTCCCTAAGGAAAAACGTTCTTTCCAACAACAGGATGAGGCATTTGACTTCAAAGTTGGGAAAGAGCCTTTTCTGAATTTGAACAACCTGTGATGGGAAGCACAGTAATTTGATATGATAGGGTGAATTTTTCCACTCCCTCTAAGAAATGTTGTTGTATATGAATTTTTCAGACAACATTAACTCAACACTAGAAGTACACATCCCACAACTTCTGATATATGTCAGTCCAAAAGACCAGAAGCAAAGACTGCAAGTTCTTGCTCACGTGAGGATGGGGGTGAAATTGATGTCACAGGAGTTGAGAGTACAACAGTGGTCCCTAGAACTCAGATGGGGTGAGGAGGATGTTGGGTAGAGGGCATGAAATTTAGTTTTATAAGAGAAATGATTTATAAAGCTCTACAGCACATAGAGGACCATAATTCATAAAAATTGATTTATAATTTTAGAAAACTTGAAGAGAGAAAGTGAAGTGTCCCAGTGAAAAGTAATGATAAATGTTTCAGGAGATGGAAATGACAATTGCCTTGAGTTGATCAGTATATGTTTCACACATGCATGGAGATATCCCACTCTACCTCATAAACATATGGCAGTATCATGTATCAATAGAAATACAAATGCCCATACCTCAGTGTAAGTAATTTCAAGTGAAAAAGCTTCCTTTCTCTGCTGGAACCCAGTTCTGAGGAACTCTGGCCTTCCTACTGCCATGGTTGAGTTATATCACCAGGACAATCATTCTTAAGAGCATTATACCTAAAATACGTCAAATGTTACTAACAAGAATAGAAAGTAATTTACATTTTGTTTAGAAGAAAACTTCAGGAAAGTTTACCCAAAAAGGGACTGGAAATTCTAGAGGGAACGTCTTGTCACTGGAATGAGAATAGGAACATTGTAATGATATCAGATTATTCCAAATTAATTCCAAATTTTAAGGGATCGCTAAGTAACTTCCTTTTTTCCTTCCAACAGGGATGATTCTAAAATCCATTTATGTAAATAAGCTAATAGCAGGAGCAAAATTATGAAGAAAATAATACTGGCTAACATTTCCTATTCATCATTTAAGTATTTAACGAAGAGAGATATTTTTTAATCTGAATCTGATAGCCTGACAAATGTCCATTTTAACAGTTATTTATATGAATATAACACAGGATATACCTGATTTTTTCAAAACTGAAGGAGGTCATTTATAGGTTATCCTAAGAAGAGAAAATACAAAATTAAAATAAATCCAAACTGTATTTGTCAGAAAGAAAACTCAGAAAGAATGAATATAAATGGTCCAAGTAGGTAAGGTTGAGAGAGCCATTTCCATGTGCTAAAATATTTCAATATGGTGTCAGGTGATGAAAAATGTGCATAAGATTCACTTTTGTATTTACAAACCCTGGAATTTCTGTATTTGTTTGTTTATTTATTTAGATTGGTACTGGGGATTTAACCCAGGGGCACTTTACCACTCAGTACATCCCCAGGCCTTTTCTTTACTTTTTTTTTCTTTTTTTCTTTTTTTTTCTTTTGAAACAGGCTCTTACTAAGTTGCTTAGAGCCTCACTCTGTTTCTGAAGCTGACCTCAAATTGATGATCCTCCTTCCTCAGTCTCCTGAGTCACTGGGGTTGCAGGTGTGCCCACCACACATGGCTTAGCATTTCTATATTTGACAAATCCATATTCATTGGATTTATGTAGTGAAAGTGGTAGGAAAGAGGAGTGGAGTGCAAATTATATTCTCTGCTTGTGTGATTATGCCAAAATGAAACCCAATATTATTTATGTCTATAATGTACTAATATACACATAAAAATAGTAAAAGTGAAATGGAAGTGATGAACACTCATGGTGATTATTGCTATTTCTAGCAGAAGGAGCAATAAAGACCCGCAAGATAGGACATGTAGAAATTACAGCAGTCATAGTCCATCTGTCACCCCCTGCACTACATGGACATCATGAACCCACGACTCTGTCAGATCATGGCTATCGGGTCCTGGTTGATCAGTGTCCTGGGCACCCCTCCAGAGAGCATGACCATCTTGAGGCAGTCATTCTGTGCAACATGGAGATATGTCACTTTTTCTGTGATCTTCCTGAAGTTCTGAAGCTTGCCTGCTCTGACACCCTCATCAATACCGTAGTGGTGTACTCTGTGGCCATAATCCTGGGTGTTTTCCCTCTCACTGGCATCCTCTTCTCCTATTCTCAAATATTCTCATCCATCCTGAGGATCTCATCAGACATAGGCAAGTACAAAGCCTCTACCATCTGTGGGTCTCACCTCTTGATGGTCTCCTTGTTTTATGGCACTGGCCTTGGGGTCTATCTCAGTTCTGTAGCCATACTGCCTTCTAGGATGAGTCTGATGGTCTCAGTGATGACTGATGGTCACCCCCATGCCGAACCCTTTCTACAGTCTGAGGAACAGGGACATCAAGTTGACCCTGAGGAGAGTCCTCAGCAAGGTGTTGCCTCTCAGGGAAAAAGTGAATGCACTTCTCTCATGAATCACAATGTGGGCCATACTGGAGACAAGAGAATCTCACCCTCTCCATCCAACACCGTGGTTTACTCTGCTTGGTGTATTTTAAGACATTCATTTTTTGCATCCTCCTTTGGGTTTATTCCCACCTAGGAACTGTTCATAATGCAACAAATTGGATCACCTGTACACTCTCTTACCAGTCATTGTAATTTTGTGTAAATACAACTGGTCTTTTTCATTTGCAATTACTTATACTGAGGTATGGGCATTTGTGTTTTTATTGACACATGATACTTGCATATATTGATGGGGGCACAGGTTGATATCTCCATGCATGTTTGCAACATATTCTGATCAAATCAAGGCAATTGGCATTTCCATCTCCTGAAACATTTATCATTTCTTTTAACTGGGAAATCTCACATTCCTCTCTTCAAGTTTTCTAAAATTATAAAACCAATCATTATGAACTATTGTCCTCTAAAATGTTGTAGAACTTTAGATTTTATTTCTCATATAAAACAGGAATTCACACCCTCTACCCAACGTCCTCCTCACCCTGTCTGACTTCCAGGGACCACTGTTGCACCCTTGACTTCTGCGACGTCAACTTTACCCCTTTCCTCCAAAAAGCAAGAAACGGCAGCCCTTGTTTCTGGTGTTTTGGATTTACATATATCCTCAAAATGATGGGATGTGTACCTATCATATTGAGTACACGTAGTCTTGAAAACTTATTTACAGGAATGTTTTCTGAGAGGGTGTGCATTAATTAACCCCATCTTGTGGAAGACAAGATCTTGTTAATTGGAAGACTAAAGTGCTTCCAATCACACCAACTATATTGAATTTATCTAGTCATCCTTTATAGAGATTCCTCCAATTTCAGAACTGACTCTTTTCCACCTTTGCAGCCACAATCCCTCATCCTGTTGCTGTAAAGGAGTTTCTTCTCAGTGAATATTTTTAGAATGTAGTGAAAATTAGCAGCACAGATGATTAAATGTAAAATAGAATCTGGACCAAAAATATAATGTTATAAAATGAAAAAAGTGTTTTGAACTGGAGAAGACATTCAGACTAATTAATGCTGATATTAATAACAACACTCCATAGGTGCCAGCACTATTTCTATATTTTATACACATCACATCACTAAGTTTCCAAATATCTCGAATGTGACATGTTAGTCCATTTGCATTACTATAACGAAGTGCCAGGGATGGAGTATATTATGAAGAAATCCATTGTTCTCACAGTTGGAGGCTATCAAGTCCGATTAGCATGACTCCAGCTCTGGTGAGGGAGCCTCTGACTTCATCCCATCCAGACGCATGGAGCTGTGCCAGGAGCACACCCAAGTGGGAAAGATCACATGGAGAGACGGGAAGCCAGAGAGATGTGGGGGAGGACAGCCCTGCTCCTTTATCACAGCCACGTACACAAGCTAAGATTGTTATGGTGTCACCAGGGGATGCAAACTCATGAGATCACCATCTTACGTGTGGTTGCCGAGGGACCAAAATGTTGTTATGTAGGGCACAACAGGATTCTAATTTCACTTCCTGTTGTAATCAGCTTTTCCTTGCACTGAGAAGAAGATCTGGAGAAGGGAAAGTTTATTTGGCTCTCAGTTTAAGAGTTTTGGTCCATGCTCAGTTGACTCCACAGCTCTGGGCCTGAGATGAGACAAGACATCATGGCAGAAGGGTGAGCAGGAGGCAAGCAGCTCAGAGCAGGGCAACCAGGAAGGAGAGAGAGCTCTACTCCCCAGGAACAAAATACAAACCCAAAAGCACATCCCTGTCTCCTCCAGTCACAGCCCACCTGCCTACAGTTGTCACCCAGTTGATCCATTTTAAGGGGACTAATCCACCCATTAGGTTACAGATCCATGATCAAATCACTTCACCTCTGAACATTCCTACCTTGTCCCACACCTGAGCTCTGGGGAACACCATATATCCAAACCACAGCACTGCCTCGGATCCTTACTGAAGATGAGCACCTTTTCAAACTTTTCTGCTAATCTGCATTTCTGCCTTACTGAAGTACAGCCAGCATGGTGGAACATATTCAGGTGACAGGTGATGGCTTGGCAGACATGTACAGTGCATTATAAGCTCCTTGCATTTATTCTTTCTGTATTTTGGCTTACCTCCTTGAATCATGTGGCATAATATGTATTTCAATTCTAATTTAATTTAAGCAGTTTTTATATCTACACAGCCATGATTCATAAGGTTTAATGTGTTCTAAATAGATTCCCTAGGTTTGCATTTGCTTTTTCTTTTCTGGTTTCTTGACCTACACTTATTTAATGTGCTTGAATTCATCAGTTATGTTCTCAGTGCTACTCATTTCTTTTCCATGTGCTTATGGGCTCAGAGGGTTCATCTATACTCTCTTCTAAAATCCACTACAATTTAAAGTCTTTACTACAACTTCCTTTTATTATGATTTTTGGCATTTAGACAGAAATTCACCTCATTTTGAAACAATCAATGAATAATTATCCAAGCTCCATTTATTTCAAAATCTTTTCCTCAGCACTTATTTGATACCACTTACTTGACTCCTAATTTCAGTGGATTTGTATTTTCTTTTTCTGTGGAATTGATATATTTATATAGAAAGAGGCTAAATTTACAAGGTCTGAATGAATACAGATTTATGTAATTTTCTAAAAAGATGGCTTTTTCAGATGAAGAAACTGAGTCTCAAAGAGATAATTCCTTCTTCTCAGTCCTTATATGAATTTCCTATTTGCACCTGTAACAAATTGCCACAAATGTGGTTTATTATTTTACAGTTCTAGAACTCAGAGGTCCCAAATAGGTCTCCCTGAGCTAAATTCAAGGTGTTGGCAGGGCTGTGTTCTTTTCCGGAAGTCCTAGGGGAAATCCTCGCATGGCTTCTGAAAGTTGCTCACAAACATTGCTTGACTTTTGGCCTCAAAACATCCTCAAAGGTAGCAGTAGTCCATAGAGGCTCCCAGCAGTGGTCTTGGTTCTGAATAATCTGCCTCTCTTCCCTGTTTAAGGACCCTTATGATTATGTAGGCCCTACCCCGAGGTCATCCAGAACAATCATTTTGTGAGGGGGGCGTGGGGTTGGGGGGTACTGCAAATTGAACTTGGGGGCACTCAGCCACTGAACTGTATCTCCAGTTCTATTTTTTTATTTCTTTTTATTGTAAACAAATGGGGTACATGTTGTTTCTGTTTGTACCTGGAGTAACAGCATATCATTTGCATAATCATATATTTACATATGGTAAAAAAAATATGGAAAATGGTTCGTTGTGCTTCTTTGCTTAAATAGTATCTTGCCCAATTTTTTTGTGGTGAAAAGCCACCTGAGCTGCCATTCCAACATGCGTTCCCAACTCTGCTTCATAGACACCATAAATTGGCCAGGGGCAGTGTTTGACCAACTTAAAACAAGAACATGGGAAATGCCAGGTATGGCCATTACCTCTTGCTGCTGGAACCAATTACGAGTTTGGGAGATTAAAAGTGCACCAATGAATTATGTTAAAGTTCAGAAGCTGGGTAGTCCTGAGTGGGTATCACTGGAATAAATCAAGGTGTCTACTTGGCTGTGTTCTGCAGGACAGTCTGCTGTGTCGTTATGGTTTGCACATAGAGTATCCCCAAAAGCACATATGTTGGAAGCAGGATCCCCAGTGTAGCAAGATTCAGAGATTCACCTTTTAGGCAGCAACTGGACCCAGGGTCTCTGACCTCATCACGGATATTATGGTTAAGCTATGAGTTGTCCCCTAAAGGCTCACATGTGAGAAAATGCAAGAAGGTTTAGAGGTGAAATGATTGGGTTGTGACAGTTTGAACCTAATCAGTGCATTTATTTCCTACTGGGGACTAACAGGGTGGTGTCTGCAGGCAGGTATGGTGTAGTAGCCATAAGACATTGGAGGTGCACCTTTCGGTCATATAATTTGCTCTTGATGAGCAGGGCTCTGTCTCTACTTCCTACTGCCACGTCCTGAGCCACATTTCTCCACTACGCTCTTTGGCCATGGTGTTCCACCGCACCTTGAGTCCAAGGCAATGGAGCCCACTATGAATTGAAACCTCTGAAATCATGAGATCCAGTACAAATATGTCCTCCTCTAAAATGGTTCCTGTCACATCTTTTGCTCAAAGCAGCAGAAAATCTAACTAAAGCAGTTGATCACTGCATTATGATGAAATAATTCATTGGTAAGTGAATAGGCTACATGGAGGAGGGACTTAGATGGTGGAAGTAGGCAACTGCAGGTGTGACCTGGAAGGGTTGACCCTCTCCCCATCCCCTTTCATGCTCCCTCTTTCTCTTTCCTTCCCAGCCACATGTGCTGAGTAGCTTTCCTCGGCCACACCCTTCCACCGTGTCTCTCCATGGAGGAGTTAGCAATGAACTGAATACTCTGACCATCATGATAGGGTTGAGCATATTCCTTATGGCACTGATCTGACTTACAGTCTGACTCATGGTGACACTGGGAAGATGTCACATGAGGGGGACCTTGGTAGTGGCCATGTTCGTGAGATATGAAAATAGGCATATATGGAGGGCATAGAGCTCTAGAATCCAGGACAGTAATGGTGTTGGTACAGGGTGCAGCCACCTCCATGATACATTGGTAACATGTGTCAGATGTGGATGTTTTGAAGCATGAATAATCCAGGGATTGCGGATCCAGGCCTCCACAGACTTAGAGAAGCTTTAGGATCCCTCAAGGAATACTTCTCTGCAGCAACTGATCCACTGTACTGCCCATGAAGACATGCCCTGAGATGTCCATTCTGCATATGAGAGTGCAAACTACCTCACAATAACAAAAGTCCAGTACCTGAAATGTACCAGATTCCTAACTGGTGGCAGAAACAGAATGGGAGTCAGGACTACAGTAGGGTGTAGGAGGACATGGCATCTTTTCCAAAGAGATTCCATAGCAGTTAGTTCCTGAAAGGATGAGAATATTAGAGCCACATTTCCCTCTCTGGAGTTCCACAGGCAAAATAAGCATTGGTGATATCATGAGCAGAGGTGCTGATGTCCTCTGTGGGGCAGGTTGCTAGCAATCACCATGGGTCCTACTACTTGGGTAAAACAAATATCCTCTATTTTTCTTCTTTCTTCCTAGCCATCTACTCACATTTCCATGATCCTTTCTAATTAAATATTGTCATCTTTTACTCACCATGTGGCTCCCATTTCTAAATGGGCTCTTGGATCCACATTGCACTTTCCTGCTTTGTACATAGCAGTCTCTGCCTGGCTTAGGTGAGCTGGTGAAGATGGGGTCTCCTGCTACTCCATCTTGATGACATCATGCCTGAAAGGAATTCACAAAATAAAAGGCTGTCCACTGATTCCTCCACTCAAAAACCCAGAATAACTTACAATTAAAGTCACCTAATAGTCCACCTGAGAAGTTCCTGCCTCTCACTTTGAATCATATCCAAATTCTTTAACCCAAATCATTTGTACACATGACAGTGATGGACCATATATCCCTTCACAACCATTAAGTTGGAACCACAGACTTGGCCCTGTGATCTACAACATCAGAAAGGAGAAGAGGGACTATGTGTCACAATACTCAGGACATTGCTAAAATGAGTACATAATAGTTCTCCCTAGAAGAACCATGCCTGATACATGGACAATGAAAAGACTTGGCCACGTTGTTTCCAAACAGGGGTCACTGCACATTGTACTCCATCTGTGAAGTTCTCCCATGGTTTTCTTTCTTTGAATCCAACATTAGATTTCAACAAGTTCTATCCTACAGAGACTGTTGTGTCTTTACAAGTGTGAGGAAGGGATGGTTTCATTCTTAGGAAGAGCAGAATGAGAAGTGGATCAAGGAATATGGTATGGACCAAGTGTATAGAAACCCTGGAACACATGGGCATCAGAATCCCAATGGTAGGTCTTCCTTTCTGGTGAGAAGGACTCACCTGTTAAATATTGCTTCACAATAAAGAGTCACCCATAAAAAATGCTCTCTGTCCTATTGTTATCGTTTTTCTGGAATTGCTTTTACAATGCTTGATTCGTGGTTTAAAGATCAGTGCCCTTGAATTTTAAAGATTGTCCATACACTCTGCACTGGAGTACTGAGGACCATGCACCCAGCTTATTTGAAAACTGTAAATCTCTAGATAACTACAAACTCCATCTTCTGCAGCCAAACGACCTCTCAATGCCTGGAACTTATCTGCACTAAACTTCCAATAATGAATATAGAAGCATTGGCAAGGTCATTGAAAGAGTTGTGTGTGAAGTTGGATGTGGTCCTGCGCACAACTCCTACTTAAGGTGCAGGACGCACATGGGATTGGACACTGCCTGCTCAGGCCTGAGAGAGACCAAAAAACTACATCTTGCAAGTTGAATAAATACACATGAGGAAGGACAATAAATAGTAGAGATCAAGTCCAGAAACAAAATGACATCACAAGCAAACAGGCCCAGGGGAAGGACAGACATAGCAGGCAAAACAATTTTTCCCAGGGTTGCAAAACTAGCTGTATGCACAACTACATAGTTCAGTATCCTCACTCATGGAAACTCAATTGCTCAGAGAGTAGAGTAACAATGCAACAATTAATTTAATGAGCATTCATGAGAATTCAACCTGAGGTTCTGGAAATAGTAAATATGCCCTTGAACCTCTCACCAGATTCCTGCCCAGCCAGAAACGAGTGGCTTCACATGTACCATAAAGAGCACTCTTGCCTGACACCACCTCCTGCCCTTCATCAGAGCTGAGCTGACCCTCATCACCCAGGGAAGGAAGAGCAGGGGCTCACCACCCCTTGGGCTGCAGGTGTGGGAGCAGGTAGGAGGCAGCACAGTGCTCACAGGAAGAGACTTGTTGGTCCAGGTGGGGACAGTGCAGTGAGGAGAGCCCCTCACTTAGAGGAGTCTGCGCAGTCAGCTCCTGTGTCTCTCCACTTCTCTCCCTCTCAGCTCCTTCCCATCTTACTTCTCTTTCCTGGAAGCCCGTTCTGAGGATGTCTTGCCTTCATAATGGAAATGACCGTCACTCAAGTGTTTCCTGCACAGCCATCTCCACCACTTTTCTGGAACCACTAGAAGTAACTTTGTTCTCCTGTATCAGAGAAGCTTCTTTTCCTTATATGTATAATACTTCTCGTTCATTCACTCAAGGTACCTCCTTTTGTATCTTCTGTAGTTAACACAAGTCCATCCATAAAACCTCTGACATCAAGTTATTGAATGGCTTTTGTATCTGTTTTCATATTTATAAAGTAAGGATCATAATAGGGTCCACTTCATAGGAATCGTATTGGGGTGAAGTTAAAGCAAATCAAGTAGTAGAAAATGATAACACTCTCTATCAGGTGGTATGGCCTACTCTTCCTCATTATTATCATTCCACTATTATAACACATTTGTTGACAAACTATAAAAGAGTTTGATGATAAAATTAATTAATGTATATAAAACCTAACATAAGGGTGAACACAGACAGGTCCTCAAGTAATTATATGTATTAAAACTCTCACTTGTTGTGTGTTAGTAAGATTCCAGTCCCTGTTCCAGGAGTTGTAAATGTGATGAATATTTGGAATCTTGGAGATCCACTTTCTAATAAATTCACCAGCATGTCAAAAGGCAAATTTTGCCCCTTTCTTCCAACTGTTTTATTATTTGAATAAGTTAGATGAGGAGAAAGGTTACAGGGAATACTAAAATTTCTCTGTTAGAGCTAAAGATGGAAATTCAGAACAAGAGAGAAGCAATATTTGCCAAAGATCTCGATGTGCTCTTCACCCTGTTGCCAACTGGAATGGCATCAGCTTTTTAAACATTGGCTTTGTATGAAAAGCCTCTAAAAAGTCATCCTGAGTTAAAATAGGTTTGCAGCTACCGACCTGTCATCTGCAACCAGTCCATCCTCCATCAACAATGACATCTTGCCTTTTCTCTGTTTTTTACTGTGCTTTGTGGTTGTACATAGGTGGGATTTCTTGGTACATCGTTGTACATACACTTGATATAACAATGGAATTTGACCAATACCAGTCCCCGAATAGACACCTTCCCTTTTCCATACGCGGGTGTCTGGTGTCTTTTGCTCCATCTATTGGATTGCTCTGAACCTCCAGGGCACTGGCCAATAATTTGCAATGAGAAACTTAGTGTATTTTTCTTTATTTAAAAGAGAATTCTGCTTCTGCTCCAACCTCAGTGTCCTACTGGAGCATTTTTTTGGTGGTAAATCTTGTATTTTTAAAATTTTTTAAATTCTTTCCTTGTTGATTTGTTTTCCTCCATCAATTTTGGACAAATTCCAGAAATAAGTTCTACTGTGGGATAGCTGCATACTATGTACTCTGGGATAGCTTCATACATGTGAGAAATATGACACTGCAAGATTGAACTTTCCCTTATGTCTGTGCACATTTTTCTCATTCCTCATCCTAGCATTTCAGTTTACCTTTTGTCTTTTTGAAGGGTTTTAGTAGGCATTTTACTTTTGTATTATATCAGGATCTTTCAGACATAATCATACATGTGTGGAATTTTATTTGCTGCACCTCAGACCCCGATCCTTCCTCTGCTGGTCTGTTTTTGTCCCTTTCATTCTAAATTACATCTAACCATTTCTAGTTGTGGAAGATATAGAATTAGTTCTGGAATTCATTTTCAATTCTAGGGTCTTTCTCCTTTTTAGTTCTGTAGCTCTCCTCTGAACTATATATTATGCTTGAGTTTTGCCTAATGGTATTTTTATTCCCAATAGTTTCAAATTTTGAAGTTTTTATTTCTTAAGCATGGATGACATATGTTTTCATTTGCAGTTTTTTATATGATATACCAAGAAACAACTCCAAAAGGAAACAATGATGTCAATGCTCAAGGAGATTCCCGGTCATCTACTGGTGACTCTAGCAGAATTTGTAAAAGGGCTATTCGTGAATTTATTTTCTCTGGCCCAGAATAGACAACCAAGTATCCACTCATATCAGTACCAGAAATGTCACTTCCTTTGCCCATCACAGAATTTAGCATGGTTACTGTTTTTCAAAAAGGGCTTCTTGATTACTTCAAATAAAGTGGAATCTTATTTTTATTTCACATTTTTAAATCAATGGTAAGAATGAAATTCCTCTCAAACATTTAATACCTTTTTACATTTCCTTTAATGAGTCTTTAACTCCCTCAACTCCTTTCCCAACAGTGCATTAATCATTCTGAAATTCATAAGTGAATGCTTATGATTGAAATACATTAACTTTGACTAACCAAATGGAATATTTTGCAGTTTTCTACCTGGTATATTTTTCCTTTAGATATTTTCAATATAAAATTCTAATTACTGAAGTTTCTGTTTTACTTGTACCAAAAAAATTGTATTCAAAAAACATTCCACTACTTTTACAGATTATTTATGCCCAAGTATGAGTTTATTTTATTTTTATTTTATGCATTCTTTATATAGCTGCTTTGTCTCTCATCCCACAGCAAAGGCTTGATATTTATTTGGGAACATGGAGGCTGGTTTAATATTATGTTTTTAAAATGGTTAACAAGTCATTACAATCTTTTGAAAATTTTAAAAAGCTTTCTCAAAGTATGCAGGAATAAGTAATATACATTACCAGGACTAAAATTACCTAGTTAATATCATGCAGTTCAATATGAGTTCAGCATCAATATTACATGGCAATATAAATAATTCCATATCTTACACAAAACCTTAATAAGGATCTGCAATGTCAAAACAATAAAAGAAAACCAAAGAAATGTTGAATGTTATAAATTAATATTATTTAAAGTACACTATTACAAAAAAATTATAAATTAGTGAGACAGTCCAGAAAAACTATATGCTACCTCATCAACGACCACAAAATAAAACCCAAACACTTTCTGGATATAATGTAGGGACAATCATTCTTAACAGCATTAAACCTAAAATACACTCAATATGATTAAAAAGAAATGAACATAATCCACATTTTCTCTTCAAAACTGGGAAATTTTACCCACAAAGGGATTGAACTACCTGTAGGTAAATTCCCACTACTGATATGAGAATCTGAATGTTGTGCAGATTCACAACTTTTCAACTTAGTTTAAAATTTTAAGGACATTTCCAATAAAGTAATAATACTATTTTCCTTAAAAGTAGCCTGATTCTAACATTCATCTACAAGAATAAAATGGAATTAGGAATAAAATCTGAGGGATATACTTCTAGGTGGCACTGTCTACTCTTAAATACATGATGAAGACAGATTTTTTTAAAATATGAACCTGGAAGCCTCATATGTGATCAGTTTTAATCACTTATTCATATGAAGGTGGCAGAGAAAATACCTGAATTTTTAAGAACCTACAGAAATCATCTGCAGATTATCATAAGAGAAGAAAATATGAACTTAAAATTCACCTTACCTGTCTTCTTCATAAAGAAAATTAGAAAAACAAGTATCCAGAGTGGGAAAGTTTTGAAGAGCCATTTCCACATTTTGAGGTGATTCTTTTAAGGTGCATAAGATTCATGCTTACATTTAGAAACTCTGGGATTTCTCTATTTAGACATTCCATGATTCTTGAATCTATATACTAAGAGTGATGATTAAAATAAAGTAGAAATAGAATAGCAATACCAGAAGCTGTTGACATTTCTAGCAAAAGAACCTCAATGTCCAAAGGATAAGACATGTAGAAATCACAAAAAAAGCACAGTAAAACAGAGAGCCTTATCATGACAGGTCAACCTGCCTGGAAGTAGAAGATGCTCATTCCGATGTGCATGAGGCAGAACACAGCAGAGCACCTGGGGATGGAGGAGTACTGAGGGTGCAGGTAAGACCTGGAGCCCTGGTTCCCAAACAGGTGTATCCTGAATCTGAATCCTGTCAGGGCTTCCTAAGAGAGGGCTGCTTCTCACCTAGAATGTGAGGTTCAGGTGGTCAGGTGGACATGAAAATGCACATTTCACATGATTGCCAGGTGGCTACTCCTGGGGACACCCTTTGATAACCACTGACCTAGAGCCAGGTCTTGACTTGTTTCCTTGTTTGGGGGTTAAAAAATAATTGAAACATGTCAGCAAAAAGACACAATGATAAGACAAAAATAAATGATCTCCTATGTTCCAAAGGTTTCCATAGAAGACGTTGGGACACCCTGGGAAATCCCTATCTGGAATGACTTCTATGATTTGGTATTCTATAAAGTGCATGATTTGAACCCAGGAGTTCTTAAACACTGAGCAACATGCACAGTTCCTTTGTAATTTTTTATTTTGAAACAGGATCTCGATAAGTTGCTGGGGCTTCCTTTTAAATTATGACGTCCTGCGTCAACATCCTGAGCTGCTAGCTGCAGTAAATTTTGAGTTCCTTCTCTCCCTCCTTCTGGGAAAATACACCAGCATCATGGAGACAGAAAACCAAACAGGAGCTGGAAACTTCATCCTCCTGGGATTCTCAGATGACCCTGACCTGCAGTCCCTCCTCTTTGACCTGCTTCTATCCATGTACCTGGTCACTGTGCTGGGGAACCTTCTCATCATCCTGGCCACCATCTCAGACTCCCACCTGCACATGCCCATGTACTTCTTCCTCTCCAACCTGTCCCTGGCTGACATTGGTTTCACCTCCACCACCATCCCCAAGGCTCTGAGGAACATCCAGACGCAGAGCAGAGTCATCACCTTTGCAGGCTGCATCTCACAGATTTGCTTTTTCTTTGTGTTTGCATGCGAGGACATTTTGCTCCTGGCAGTGATGGCCTATGTCCGCTTCACAGCCATTTGTCACCGCTGCCATGATGAACCCACGACTCTGTCACCTCATGCCTCTTGGATTCTGGTTGATCAGTATCCTGGGCCCCTCCCAGACACCTTGACCATTTTGAGGTTGTCCTTTTGCACAAATAGGGAAATCCCCCACTTTTTCTGTGATCTTCCTGAAGTTCTGAAGCTTGCCTGCTCTGACACTCTCATCAATAATGTAGTCCTGTACTCTGTGGCCATCATCCTAGCTGTTTTCCCTCTCACTGGCATCCTCCTCTCCTACTCTCAGATTTTCTCCTCCATCCTGAGGATCTCATCAGACAGAGGAAAGTACAAAGCCTTTTTCACCTGTGGGTCTCACCTCCTGGTGGTCTCCTTGTTCTATGGCACTAGCCTTGGAGTCTATTTCAGTTCTGTAGCCACACCATCCTCTAGGATGAGTTTGATGGCTTCAGTGATGTACACCATGGTCACTCCCATGCTGAACCCTTTCGTCTACACTCTGAGGAACAGGGACATCAAGATTGCCATGGGGAGAGTCTTCAGCAGGATGATGCCTCTCAGAGAAAAGGTCAATGCATGTCTTTCATGAATCACAGTGTATACCACACTGGAGACCAGAGAGAGTGGCCCCTTTCATTAAATGGTGCGGATACCTTTGAGTATTTTAGGGCAACTCATTCATAGCATCTTCTTTTGGGCTCATTCCAAACTAAAGACTGTTCGTGATGCAACATATTAGATCACCTGTACATTATCCAACATTCATTGTAATTTTGTATGAATAGAACTGAGCTTTTTCTTTTTCAGTTATCTGCAGTGACATATGTACATTTGTATTTATTGCATACTGGTATATGTTTCTGGGGCACACTGTGATATCTCCATGCATGTGTACAACCTGTGATGATCGAATCAAGGTAATTGACATTTACTTCTGCCAAAAGGCTTGTCTTTTCTTTTTACTGGGACACTTCACATTCCTTTCTTCTAGTTTTCCAAAATTATATAATCAGTTGTTGTGAACTATGGGCTTCTATAATGAGGTAGAATTTAGAAATCATTTCACTCATGAATCTATACTTCACAACCTCTACCCAACCTCATCCTCACACTGCCTGACTCCAGGAAACACTGTTCTACTCTCGACTTCTGTGACATCAACTTTACCCACATCCTAACATGGGCAAGAGCTGACTTATATCCTCATGGCTGACGTATATCCTCAGAAGCGATGGGAAGGGTACCTACGTTATTGAGTGAATGCTGTCTTGAAATCTCATTTACAGGAACACATTCTGAGGTCATGTGAAAAAAAATAACTCAAAGTTTTCCCTCTTTATCAAGCCTATTGTGCTTTCCATCACACCAATTGTGTTGTATTTTCTATTCATCCTCTGAACAGATTTTTCAAATTTGAGAACTGGTTCTTTCCCACCCTTGCCAACACAATGCCTCATCGTGTTGTTGGAAAGGACTCCTTGTTCATTTGTCAAATAGAATGAAAAATAGCTGTTCAGAGGGATAAAGGAAAAATAGAATCTGGAACAGAAAATGCAAAGTTTTAAATTGAATAACAGGTTTTGAGCTGGAGAACACATTCAGAGTAATTTATGCTGATAGTATTAACAACAGCACTCAGTAGGTGACAGCACTATTTCTATATTTTATACACATCACATCACTAAGTATCTCAATATCTCTTTTATGTGACATATTAGTCCATTTGCATTACTATAGCAAACTGCCAGAGATGAACCGTGTTATAAAGAAGTCCATTATTCTCACAGTTTGGAGTCTATCAAGTCCAATGGGCGTGACTCCAGCTCTGGTGAGGGAGCCTCTGACTTCATCCCACTCTAGTGCCTGGAGCTGTGCCAGGAGCACACCCAAGTGGGAGAGATCACATGGACAGACAGGAAGACAGAGAGATGTGGGGAGGACAGTCCTGCTCCTTTATCACACCCACATACACAATTTAATGTTGGCATGGTGTCACCAGGGGATGTAAACTCATGAGATCACCATCTTATGTGAGGTTCATGAGGGAAGAAAATGCTTGTTATACAGGCACAACTGTATTCTAATTTCAATTCCTGATTTAGTCAACTTTTCCTTGCTCTGACATAAAGTACTGACAAGAATATTTAGAGAAGGATGAGTTTATTTTGGCTCTTGCTTTCAGAGTTTCAGTCAATGGACAGCTGCTTCCAAACCTCTGGGACTGAGATGAGGTCAGACATCATGGAGATGGGTGAGCAGGAGGAAATCAGCTAAAAGCAGGGTAACCAGGAAGCAGAGAGAGCTCCACTCCCAGGAGCTAAGTACAAACCCAAAGGGATGCCCCTGATTACCTAGCTCCTCCAGCCACACCCTACCTGCCTACAGTATCACTAAGTTGATCCATTTTAAGGGGATTAATCCACCCATTAGTACAGTCTGTGATCTAATCACTTCAGTTCTGAAAATTCCTGCCTTTTCCCACACCTGAGCTTTGGGGACAACATGTATCCAAACTATAGCACTGCCTTGGATCCTTAAGGAAGATGAGCACCTTTTCATGCTTTTGAGTTATTCTGCATTCCTGCTTTACTGAAGTTCAGGCATCATGGTGGCACATATCCAGTTGAAAGGTGATGGCTTGACAGACCTGTAAAGCTGGTCATGAGTTCCTTTTACCTCCTTGGAACATACAGCACAGTATGTGTTTTTACTCTAATCGATTCAACAGTGTATATGTCTACAAGTTCATGTTTTATAATGCCTAATATGATCTAAATACATTCACTAGGATTCCATTTGTTTTTTTCATTCCAGTTTCCTTGACCTACACTTGTTTAACATGCCTGGATTCATCAGTTTGTTCTCAGTTGTACTCAGTTCCTTTTCTTCCACCTGAGTGTATGCTCAGAGGGCTATTGATGCTGTCCTTAGAACCCAGTACAATTGAAGAACTTCCCTATAACTTCCTTATTTGTGGGCATTAAGGCAGTAACTGAGTTTATTTTGATCAATTAATTTAAAAAATGTAAGGAACATTTATTTCAAAATTGCCTTCTTCTACACTGATTTTTATACCACTAATATAACTTTTAATTTTATTTAATTTACATATTAATATTCTACTGAATTGACATATTTAGACAAAAGAAATTCACAATGTCTAGATGAGTACAGATTTATACATAATTTCATAAAACAATGGAAAATGGTCCCTTGTGTTCCTTTGCTTAAAAACTGTATTGCTCAATTTGTCCTTGTGAAAATGGCACTGAGGTGCCATTCCAACATACATTCTCAACTCTGCTTCATAGATACCATGAGTTGGACAGGGGTCGTGGTTTACCAGCTTAAAACAAGAACTTGGGCAATACCAGTTATGGTCATTTCCTCCTACTGCTAGAACCAATTACAACAAGATTGGGAGATAAGAGAGCAAGAATGAATCATTTTACAGTTCAGAATACTGGAGGTACAAAATGGGTATCACTGGGATGAAAACAGGTTGTCTACTTGCCTGTGCTACTTCAGGAGCACCTGAGGTGTTGTTATGGTTTGGATCTGGAGTATCCCTAAAAGCACATGTGTTAGAAGCAGAATCCCCAGTGCACCAAGTTTCAGAGTTTCACCTTTTAGTCAGAACCTGAATCCAGGGTCTCTGACCTCATCACTGTATGTCATGGCTTAGCTATCAGGTGTCCCCCAAAGTCTCAAATGTGAGACAATGCAAGAAGGTTTAGAGGTGAAATTACTGGGTTGTGACACTTTGAACCTAATGAGTGAATTAATCCCCTAGTGGGGACAAGCAGGGTGGTATCCGTAGGCAGGTAGGTTGTGGTTGCAAGAGATGAGTCATTGGAGTTGTGACTTTGGGTCATATAATTTGTTCTTGGTGAGTGGGGCTCACTCTTTGCTTCCTAGTGCCACATTCTGAGCCACTTTTCTCCACAACATTCTTCTGCCATGGTGTTCTACCACACCTTGAGACCAAGGCAATGGATCCTGCCATCTGTGAACTGATCCCTCTGGAATGGTGAGATTCAGTATAAATTTGTACTCTTCTGAAATTGTTTGTGTCACATCTTTTGCTCAAAGCAGCACATAATCTAATTAAAAGAGTGCATGAATACATTTGATGAATTAATTCATTCGTTTCTGAATGAGCTAAATGGAAGAGGAACCTAGATTGAGGAAGTAGGTCACTGGGGGTCTGATCTGGATGGGTTCATCTTCTCCCTGTCCCACTTCATTCTCCCTTTCTCTGCGTCCCAGCTACCATGTGTTGAATTGCTTTCTTCTCACACAACCTTCTACCATGACTCTCCCTGGAAGAGCTAGTAATGAACAGAATCCTCTGAACCATGGTGTTAGGGTTGAGCATATTCCTCTTGGCACTGATCTGCCTTACAGTCTGTCTCATGGTGACACTGGTTCAGATGTCAGATGTGGAGTAGCTGGGTAGTGGCTGTGGAGCTAAGACCTGAATCATAGGCATATATGAGAGCATAGAGCTCTGGAATCCAGTAATGACCCAGGCCTCCAGACTTACAGAAGCTTTGTAATCCCTAAGGGAAGCTCTCTGAAGCAAGAGACTGTCCAGCATATGGTCACATGCACTGAGATATCATCTCTGGATATGAGAGTGCAAACTACTGCACCATGACAAGAGTTGAGTACCCAGAATGTGGTCATGCCCATTTAACCACAGGGCAGGATCAGGACAGCGGAATTCTGATGAGCAGTTGCAACAGCATGGGAGTCAGGACTTGTCAGGGTGTGGGAGAATGTGGTATCTTTTCCAAAGGGATTCCACAGCAGTGAGTTCCTGAGGGGAAGATAAACTTGGAGCTACATTGCTCTCTCTGGTGTTCTCCAGGGGAAATGGTCATTGGTGATGTCATGTTCAGAAGGTGCTGGTGTCCTCTGTGGGTAGGCTGGTAGCAATCACTATGGGTCCTACTACATGGGTGCAACCAACAACCTCTCCTTTTCTTCTTTCTTCCTAGCCATCTACTCACATTTCCATGATCCTTTCTAATTAAATATTGTATTCTTTTACCCATCATGTGGCTGCCAATCCTAAGTGGATTGTTGGGTCTACCTTGGGCTTTCCTGCTTTGTAGATAGCAGTCTCTGCCTGGTTTAGGTGAGCTGATGAAGGCAGAGGAGTCTTTTTATACCACCTTGATACTGTGTTGTCTGAAAGGTATTCACAAAATAAAGGGCTATACAGCACTCAAAAAAACAGAACCACTTACAATTAAAGTTATGCCCTCCTTAGTCACCGAAGTGTCCACCTGAAAAGTTTCTGCCTCCCACTCTGAATCACATCCAAATTCTTTAACACAAATCATATGCACACATGACAGTTGTCAGGGGCGGGTTCTTAAAGCCCCAGAGCCGCACCGTGGCCTGATCTCCTAGATGGCGCCTGGCAGTTTGCCAGACATAGCTGCACTCATATACAAGTTTTAGGAAGTAACTCTGGTTGGCTGTTGTACATGAGGCAATCCTGGTATCTGCCTGGAGACTGTTCCTTGATAGGCTGACTTTCCTGGTAGTCTACTCTCTGATAGGCTGATGTTCTCAATATAAGTCTGACACTTGTGGAATAAAGCCTTTTTGGTTCCTGTGGTGAAGAAGAGCGTATGCGTTGTGATTGTCCCCGCGGGTGGTGGGCGATCATAAGTGGTGCCGAAACCCGGGACCTCGAGTTATAAAAAAGAAACTGATCAGGTAAATACAGGGAAAGTAAAGTACAGTCTGGCCAGGTTAAAGTTCACGGGATAAGCAACGAGTTAAAGTTCGCGGGGAAAGCGACAAGCTAAAGTTCCGGGAAAAGCGACAAGTTAACGTTCGCGGAAAAAGCGACAAGTTAAAGTTCGCGGGAAAAGTGACGAGTTAATGTTCGCGGGAAAAGCGACAAGTTAAAGTTCACGGGATAAGCGATGGAGATTGAGTGTTTGAAAGTGCTTTCGCTTTTGTTTTGCTAGTTAAAGTGCTTTGCATTGTTAGTTTAATAGAGAAATATGGGCACTGAAATGTCACGAATGCGCATGCAAAGTCCCTTAAAGGATTTGCTCCGGGCCAATGGAATTCCTCTTGAAACTAAAACAGCCCGAAACTTTTTACGCACAGTGGAAGATATTGCACCATGGTTCTTGGACGAGGGATTACTGAATATCCCTCAATGGGAGCTTCTAGGGGAGGATTTGAGAGCGACAGAGAGAGTAAAACCATTACCCCTGGGAACCATGGCCATATGGATGTTAGTTAGAGGGTGTTTAGATACTCCTAATACCAAATGCAGAGAGGCAATAAAACAAGGGGAAGAGGTTTTGGAGGAAATAAAAGAGGAAAGGTCTAAAGCATCAGAAAGGGTGTCAATAAGATCAGAGACAGACAAGGAAAATGAAACTGGGTGTGAGGATAGTTCAGATGAAGAGGAGGATTTACTATGTAGAACAAAAAATCTTGCTATTACAGAATCTACTAAATCAAATGTAGCAGTTAAAAGGAAAACTCACAGACTTACACTGTCTGCTCCCCCACCATATAATTATGAGCATTTAGGGGGACAAAAATGTTATTGTAGCCATCCTAATTCCAATTCAACAGGATGGGACTTCCTACAACAAGATGCAACAGCATTCCCAGTGTTTGAGCATCAAAATAATCAGAGATATCATCAACCTTTAGATTTTAAATTAGTAAAACAATTAAAAGAGGCTGTCATAACCTATGGCCCCCAAGCAGCCTTTACTTTATCACTTGTAGAATCCATAGAGGGAATGAATCTTACTCCTGATGATTGGGGTAACGTGGCACGAGCCACGTTGTCAGGGGGGCAATATCTGGTTTGGAAAACGGCGTGACAGGAGCATTCCAACAATACTGCACGCCGCAATGCTGCAACAGGAAATCCTCAGTGGAATTGAGAGATGCTTATGTGATTGGGAGTATTCACAGGACAACAGGCTCAAATTGGCTATAATCCTGCAGTGTACATTCAGGTTTCTGCAGCCGCTGTAAAAGCATGGAAAAGTATACAAGGGAGTGGGGACTTGCAAGGTCAACTGTCAAAAGTTATTCAGGGATCAAATGAGCCATACGCTGATTTTGTAGCGAGGTTGATGCAAACAGCAGGCCGCATCTTTGGGGATGTGGATCAAGCTATGCCCTTGGTAAAACAGTTAGCTTATGAACAGGCTAATAAATGGTGTATGGACACCATTCGTCCCTGGAAAAATAAGGATTTAACTACATATATCAAAGTGTGTAGAGATATCAATGAGACTGTGATTCAAGGAGAAGTTATGGCAGCAAGCATTGCACAAGGATTACAAGGTCCTATAGGAGGGCCTCCAGGAGATTGTTTTTATTGTAAACAACCTGGACATTTCAAAAAGAACTGTCCACAATTAAGGGACCCTAATCAACCCCCTAGAAGAACTAAGCCTCAACGTTGTCCTAGATGTAGAAAAGGTAATCATTGGGCATCTGAATGTAGATCTATGATAGATATAGATGGAGTTCCTCTGCCCCCTCATGGACAGACAAAAAACGGGAGTTGGGGCCCAGCTCCCCGGGGCCCTTCAAAAGTATACGGGATGATTCAACAGGTACACAGGACTCACCAACTGTTGACAAGCCAAGGAGAGTCACCACAAGGAGCGCAGGATTGGACCTCTGTGCCACTGCCAGAGCAATACTAACTTCAGAAATGGGAGTCCAACTTATCCCTACAGACCTAAAAGGTCCCTTACCTCCTGATACTGTTGGAATTTTATTAGGTAGGAGCTCTAGTGCACTCAGGGGACTTATAGTTATCCCTGGAGTTATTGACTCTGATTTTACAGGAGAAATTAAGGTTCTTGCACATTCTCCTCAAGGAATTATCTCCATATCACCTGGGGAGCGCATAGCTCAGCTTTTGATTATTCCCAGCCTTCATAATAATTTTCCATCAACCACAGCAACCATGGGAACTGCAGGTTTGGGATCTTATGGAGTTGATTTTGCCTGTCTTACCATGGACTTAAAAAATAGGCCAATGCTTAAAATAAAGAACAAAAATAGAGAATTTTCAGGACTCCTAGATACAGGAGCTGATACTAGCATTATTAGCCTAAAAGATTGGCCAAAAGAATGGCCTCTACAAGTAACCAAACAAACCCTGAGGGGATTGGGTGTAGCTACTAGCCCACAAAGGAGTAGTTCTGTATTGACATGGAAAAACGATGAAGGCCAACAGGGAACATTTCAACCTTATGTCTTAGACCATTTACCTGTTAATTTATGGGGCAGAGATATTCTCATGCAAATGGATTTAGTACTCACTACAGAAGGCCATTATAGCCAAGAGGCTCAAAATCTAAAGGTAAAACAAGGTCATAAATGGGACAACGGGCTTGGCCGCTATGACCAGGGAAATACCCAGCCAATTAGTGTTAAGGGCAATCAAGGTCGCCAAGGCTTGGGTTTTTCCTTGGGGCCACTGAACAAAAGTATGTAAAAATAACTTGGAAATCCAATGCACCAGTGTGGGTCTCTCAGTGGCCCCTGACATTAGAAAAACTTAAAGCGGCCCAAGAACTGGTACAACAATTAGAAGCAAATCATATTAGACCTTCAACTTCTCCTTGGAATACCCCTATTTTTGTCATAAAAAAGAAATCAGGAAAATGGAGGCTCCTTCATGACTTAAGAGCTATTAATGCTACTATGCAGTCTATGGGGCCAACTCAGTTAGGGCTTCCAGTCCTTACTGCTTTACCAAAAGATTGGCCTACAATAATTATAGACATAAAAGACTGTTTTTTCTCTGTTCCATTACATGCTCACGATTGTGAAAGATTTGCTTTCACTCTCCCATCTCTAAATCATCAACAACCTAAACAACGATATGAATGGGTTGTTTTGCAACAAGGTATGACCAATAGTCCCACTATGTGTCAAATTTATGTTGATCAGGAGTTAAACCCCATTCGACAAAAATACTCCAAACTTATTATCTATCATTATATGGATGATATATTATTATGCCACTCTGAGGAAGATATTTTAAAGGATATTTATTCAGAATTAATAGAACAACTCAAATTATGGGGACTCATTATAGCCCCTGAAAAGGTTCAAGTTGGTACTACACAAGAATTCTTAGGACCCCGCTAGTGAGAGCCTTTCTGACCAGAACAAGCTCCAAGTCCCGGAGCCAGCGCAGCGCAGCGTACTCCGGCATGCAAGCAGCTTCAGGGACCAGGATAGGGCAGCCAGAGGCTTCCCCAAATAGCCTGGACCCCTGCGATGGGAGGTGCCTTTCAAGGCTAGCTTCTCAGACCAGACCGCCCAGTGAGAGACTTTCTACATAGAACCAGCCACAGCCCCCGAACCGACGGAGAGCTTCGATCCGCAAGCAGCCTCTGGGATCAGGGCAGGACAGCCAGAGACCTCTTCAGGTGGCTCAGCCCACTCCGGCCGCAGGCTCTCTTCACGGGGAGATCCAAGATGGCAGCCTAGAGGGTGACTGCACCCCCAGTCGCTCCAGAACCCAGGAGTTAAGAAGGGGAGGCATTGAGAGACTCGGACTGAAATAGAGCCACAGGTGAATCTGCCCACTGAGTAAAGCTTGGCCCGGGTGGCAGGCCCAGATAGAGGTGGCTTATCGGAGCCGGGCAGGGCAGCTAGAGTCTTCCCAAGGTAGCCTTCCACACTCCGGCGGTGGGCTCTTCCCACACGGCCAGCTGCACGGTGCAGGCCCACAGTGAGAGCCTTTCCGCACAGAGCCAGTTCCAAACCGTGGAACCAGTAGGGGGCTAGGGCAGTTTTCTTCGGATGCACTGCATTATCAGATTCCTCCAAGACATCAGGCTACTGAAAGCTGGGAGGTGATACACTGGAAATCTACCGGGACACTATAAGCCAATAGCGGAAAAATGCAATATCTCAGGGTTCCACTGAGAGCTGACCAATATGAGAAAACAAGGGAAGAAAATGTCCCAAACAAACCTAGATACTACATCAATAAAACCCAATGACAGCACAGCAGAAGAAATGTCAGAAAGGGAGTTCAGAATGTACGTAATTAAAACGATCAGGGAAGCTAATGAGGAGATGAAAGAGCAAATGCAGGCATTGAAGGAGGAGATGAAAGAGCAAATGCAGGCATTAAATGATCGCACCAATCAACAGTTAAAAGACCAAATACGTGAAGCAAGAGATCATTTCAATAAAGAGTTAGAGATACTGAAAAAAAAACATACTGAAATACTTGAAATGAAGGAAACAATAAACCAAGTTAAAAACTCCATAGAAAGCATAACCAATAGGATAGAACACCTGGAAGACAGAACCTCAGACATTGAAGACAAATTATTTAATCTTGAAAACAAAGTTGGCCAAACAGAAAAGATGGTAAGAAATCATGAACAGAATCTACAAGAAATATGGGATATCATGAAAAGGCCAAATTTAAGAATTATTGGGATTGAGGAAGGCTTAGAGAAACAAACCAAAGGAATGAACAATCTATTCAATGAAATAATATCAGAAAATTTTCCAAATCTGAAGAATGAAATGGAAAACCAAGTACAAGAGGCTTAGAGAACTACAAACATACAAAATTACAACAGACCCACACCAAGGCACATTATTATGAAAATGCCTAACATACAAAATAAAGACAGAATTTTAAAGGCTGCGAGAGAAAAGAATCAAATTACATTCAGAGGGAAACCAATAAGAATATCAGCAGAATTTTCATCCAGACCCAAAAAGCTAGAAGGGCCTGGAACAACATATACCATGCCCTGAAAGAAAACGGATGCCAACCAAGAAACTTATACCCAGCAAAACTTACCTTCAAATTTGACGATGAAATAAGATCCTTCCATGATAAACAAAAGCTAAAGGAATTTACAAAAAGAAAGCCAGAATTACAGAACATTCTCAGCAAAATATTCCATGAGGAAGTGATGAAAAACAACGATGCAAATCAGCAACAGGTGGCGCTAGCCTAAAGGAATAGCCAAATAAAGGAGAAACCAAATCATGTCAAAAACAAATATGAGTCAATTGACTGGGAATACAAATCATATCACAATAATAACCCTGAATGTTAATGGCCTGAATTCATCAATCAAAAGACATAGACTGGCAGATTGGATTAAAAAGAAAAATCCAACAATATGCTGCCTGCAAGAGACTCATCTCATAGAAAGAGACACCCATTGACTAAAGGTGAAAGGATTGGGAAAAACATACCATGCACACGGACACAGCAAAAAAGCTGGGGTATCCATCCTCATTTCAGATAATGTGGACTTCAAACCAAAAATATTCAGAAGGGATAAAGAAGGACATTACATGCTGCTTAAGGGAAGCATAAATCAGCAAGACATAAAAATCATAAATATCTATGCCCCGAACATTGGCTCATCCACGTACGTCAAACAAATCCTTCTCAATTCCAGAAATCAAATAGACCACAACACAATAATACTAGGTGATTTTAACACACCTCTCTCACTACTGGATAGATCGTCCAAACAAAAATTGAATAAAGAAACTATAGACTCTCAACAACACAATCAGCAATTTAGACTTAACGGACATATATAGAATATACCATCCAACAAAGAATGAATACAATTTCTTCTCAGCAGCACATGGATCCTTCTCTAAAATAGAACATATTTTATGCCACAAAACTACTGTTAGCAAATACAAGAAGATAGAGATACTACCTTGTACTCTATCAGATCATAATGGATTGAAATTAGAAATAAATGACAGAATAAAAAACAGAAACTTCACCAATACCTGGAGATTAAATAATACACTATTATATGATGAATGGATAACAGAAGACATCAGGAGGGAAATTAAAAAATTCTTAGAAGTAAATGAGAACAAAGACACATCATATCAAAATCTCTGGGACACTATGAAAGCAGTACTTAGAGGAAGATTTATTTCATGGGGCGCATTCAAAAAAAGAAGTAGAAATCAACAAATAAACGACTTAACACTACAGCTCAAAGCGCTAGAAAAAGAAGAGCAGACCAATACCAAAAGTAGTAGAAGTCAGGAAATAGTTAAAATCAGAGCCGAAATCAATGAAATCGAAACAAAAGAAACAATTGGAAAAATTAACAAAATAAATAATTGGTTCTTTGAAAAAATAAATAAAATTGATAAACCCTTAGCCACACTAACAAAGAGAAAGAGTGAGAAAACTCAAATTACTAAAATTCGGAATGAACAAGGAAACATCACAACAGACACGACTGAAATACAAAACATAATTAGAAGCTATTTCGAAAATCTATACTCCAACAATACAGAAAACCTCGAAGACATCAACAAATTTCTAGAGACATATGAATTACCTAAACTGAATGAGGAGGACATACACAACTTAAATAAACCAATCTCAGGCAATGAAATAGAAGAGGTCATCAAAAGCCTACCAACAAAGAAAAGTCCAGGACCAGATGGGTTCTCAGCCGAGTTCTACAAAACCTTTAAAGAAGAGCTCATTCCAATACTCCTCAAACTATTCCATGAAATAGAAGAGGAGGGAACCCTCCCAATCTCATTCTATGAAGCCAATATCACCCTAATACCTAAACCAGACAGAGACACATCGAGGAAAGAAAATTTCAGACCAATATCCTTAATGAACATCGATGCAAAAATTCTCAACAAAATTTTAGCAAATCGCATACAAATATATATTAAAAAGATAGTGCACCACGATCAAGTGGGTTTTATCCCAGGGATGCAAGGTTGGTTCAACATTTGGAAATCAATAAATGTCATTCACCATATCAACAGACTTAAAGTTAAGAATCACATGATTATTTCAATAGATGCAGAAAAAGCATTTGATAAAATACAGCATCCCTTCATGCTCAAAACACTAGGAAAAATTGGGGTAGTGGGAACATTCCTTAACATTATAAAGGCCATCGACGCTAAGCCCATGGCCAATATCATTCTTAATGGTGAAAAACTGAAAGCGTTCCCCCTAAAAACTGGAACAAGGCAGGGATGCCCTCTTTCACCACTTCTATTCAACATCATCCTTGAGACTCTAGCCAGAGCAATCAGACAAACCAAAGAAATTAAAGGGATACGAATAGGAAAAGAAGAACTCAAACTATCCCTGTTCGCTGATGACATGATTATATATTTAGAGGAACCTGGAAATTCCACCAGAAAACTTTTAGAACTCATAAGTGAATTTAGTAAAGTAGCAGGTTACAAGATCAATGCTCATAAATCCAATGCATTTTTATACATAAGTGATGAATCTTCAGAAAGAGAAATTAGGAAAACTACCCCATTCACAATAGCATCGAAAAAAATAAAATACTTGGGAATCAATCTCACAAAAGAGGTGAAAGACCTCTACAATGAGAACTACAGAACACTAAAGAAAGAAATTAAAGAAAACCTTAGAAGATGGAAAGATCTCCCATGTTCCTGGATAGGCAGAATTAATATTGTCAAAATGGCTATACTACCTAAAGTGCTATACAGATTCAATGCAATTCCAATTAAAATCCCGATGATGTACCTTACAGAAATAGAGCAAGCAATTATGAAATTCATCTGGAAGAATAAAAAACCTACAATAGCTAAAGCAATCCTCAGTAGCAAGAGCGAAGCAGGGGGTATTGCAATACCAGATCTTCAACTCTACTACAAAGAAATAGTAACAAGAACGGCATGGTATTGGTACCAAAATAGACAGGTAGATCAATGGTACAGAATAGAGGACATGGACACAAACCCAAATAAATACAATTTTCTCATACTAGACAAAGGTTCCAAAAATATGCAATGGAGAAAAGATAGCCTCTTCAACAAATGGTGCTGGGAAAACTGGAAAACCATATGCAATAGAATGAAATTAAACCCCTATCTCTCACCCTACACAAAACTCAACTCAAAATGGATCAAGGACCTTGGAATCAGACCAGAGACCCTGCATCTTATAGAAGAAAAAGTAGGTCCAAATCTTCAACTTCTTGGCTTAGGATCAGACTTCCTTAACAGGACTCCCATAGCAGAAGAAATAAAAGCAAGAATCAACAACTGGGATAGATTCAAACTAAAAAGCTTTCTCTCAGCAAAGGAAACCATCAGAAATGTGAAGAGAGAGCCTACAGAGTGGGAGAATATCTTTGCCAACCATACCTCAGATAGAGCACTAATTTCCAGAATCTATAAAGAACTCAAAAAACTCTACACGAAGAATACAAATAATCCAATCAACAAATGGGCTAAGGAAATGAACAGACACTTCACAGAAGAAGATGTACAAGTAATCAACAGATATATGAAAAAATGTTCAACATCCCTAGTAATAAGGGAAATGCAAATCAAAACTACCCTAAGATTTCATCTCACCCCAATTAGAATGGCGATTATCAAGAATACAAGCAACAATAGGTGTTGGCGAGGATGTGGTGAAAAAGGAACACTCATAGATTGCTGGTGGGGTTGCAAATTAGTGCAGCCACTCTGGAAAGCAGTGTGGAGATTCCTCAGAAAGCTTGGAATGGAAACACCATTTGACCCAGGTATCCCACTCCTTGGCCTATACCCAAAGGACTTAAAATCAGCATACTACAGAGATACAGCCACATCAATGTTCATTGCTGCTCAATTCACCATAGCCAGATTGTGGAACCAACCTATATGCCCTTCAGTTGATGAATGGATAAAGAAACTGTGGCATATATATACAATGGAATATTACTTCGCAATGAAGAATGATAAAATTATGGCATTTGTAGGCAAGTGGATGAAATTGGAGAATATCATGCTAAGTGAGATAAGCCAATCTCAAAAAACTAAAGGACGAATGATCTCGCTGATAAGCGGATGAGGACATATAATGCGGGGTGGGAGGGGTTAGCATTAGGTTTAGGGTTAGGTTTAGGGTTAGGGATAAGGAGAGTGGTAAGAATGAAGGAAAGAAGTACTGTATAGAGGAAAAAGAGGGGTGGGAGGGGTGAGGGGGAAGGAAAAAAATAAACATCCTTGCCCTATGTTAAAAAAAAATCTTAAAAAAAAAAGAATTCTTAGGAGCCCAATTAAACAGGGCTGTAGTAAAGTCACTAAAAACTGTCATCAGGGTAGATCATCTAAAAACATTAAATGATTTTCAAAAGCTACTAGGGGATATAAATTGGATTCGTCCATATTTGAGGCTTTCCACAGGAGAACTACTTCCTCTTTTTAATATCTTACAAGGGGATCCCCATCCCACATCTCCCAGAGAGCTCACTCCTGAAGCACGTCTGGTTTTGAATATTATACAAAAAAGATTAGATGAGGCCCAAGTAGATCGTATTGATCTCTCTCAGCCATTACAATTCATTGTTATTCCTAACAAGAAACTACCCACTGGAGTCTTTTGGCAAGAGGTTCCCTTGTTTTGGGTCCATCTAGCCTGTTCACCCAATAAAACTCTCTTACCCTACCCTGAAGCAGTAGCTCAAGTAATCCTAATGGCACTTAAATCATCTATCACAGTGTTTGGAATTCATCCAACTACTATCATTATTCCCTATGATAAGCATCAACTTTCTTGGATATGTAATTTCATGGATTCTTGGACTGTTGTTAGATGCTCCACTCAAGCTAACTTTGATATTCACTATCCTAAACATCCTTATATACAATTTTGTAGTAATAATTCTGTAATATTCCCAAGAGTTACCAGACAACAACCTATTCCTAAGGCTCCTGTGATTTTCACTGATGGATCCAAAACAGGGACTGGAGCTATTTGTTATCAAGATAAAGTCCAAACATTCCATTTCCCTAACTCTTCTGCTCAACACGCAGAACTCTTAACAGTTCTTGAAGTTTTTAAAATGTTCCCTAATATTCCATTCAATGTTTACTCAGATAGTTTATATGTAGTTCAAGCTGTCAGTAACTTAGAATGTGCAGGGCTTATCACCTCAAACTCTACTATTTTTCATCCTTTACGGACTTTACAACAAATGATTTGGGATCGTTATAATCCTTTCTTTATTGGACATATCAGAGCTCATACCAACTTACCTGGACCTTTAGCTCTAGGGAATAATGTAGCAGACATAGCAACTAAGGATCCCCACATTTTTTCTGCGTTTGAGGCAGCAAAAAATTATCATCAACAATTCCATGTTAATTCTACAACATTGAAACTGAAGTTTCCCATTACTAAAGAAACTGCATGTGCTATTGTTAAATCTTGTGGCCTGTGTACAGTCCTCCATCATCCACCTTCTATAGGAGTTAATCCTAAAGGACTGTTACCTAATCATCTATGGCAAATGGATGTTACTCACATTCCTGAATTTGGTAACCTTAAATATGTACATGTAATCTGTAGACACATGTTCAGGTATCATCTTTGCATCGCTACACAGCGGAGAAAAAGTCAAAGATGTCATTTCCCACTGTCTCCAGGCTTTTGCAGACTGGGGACTTCCTAAACAACTTAAAACGGACAATGGCCCTGCTTATACTTGAACCTCTTTTAACCAATTTCTCACTAAATTTGAAATAACTCTAACCACAGGTATACCTTATAACCCACAAGGACAAGGTATTGTTGAACGTGCACATCTCACCCTCAAAAATACTCTTTATAAACAAAAAGGGGGAATAGGGGAGACCTTCAGGTCCCCTAAAGATAAACTTTCTCTTTGCCTCTTTATTTTAAATTTTTTAACTCTGGTTAATGAGGGTCGCTCTGCCGCTGAGAGACATGGCAATCATAAACAACATGATAGAGTGACGGTAAAATGGAAGGATGTTCTTACAGGACAATGGAACGGCCCAGACCCAGTGCTTTACTGGAGCCGCGACTCGGTTTGTGTGTTTCCACAGGACAAAACATCGCCTATCTGGGTTCCTGAGCGACTAACTCAACCAGTGCCAATGCTACCAACAAGTAACTCAGACCAACAAAATGAAGATGCTGAACATACTCCTGATGACCATGATGCTCGTAGCCTTTCCCCCCTTGAACTAACTTACAACCTCTTTTCAGTCTCTTAGGAGGAACAGTTCAATTATGTACCTTTCCACCTACCCCAGTTGGTGTGTTTCCCCCTTTTATGTTTCTGAACTAACGAAACAACCGCTTCTCTCAATTGTACTTCAGATTTATGCTATCTCTCTCAAAGTTGGAATGCTTCTAGGTTCCCGCTGGCAGTCTTAATGTGTGTTCCTACCTTCCTACCAGTCCCAGTCTCTGTTACAGATGCGGAATTGCCAGTGTTACTATCAAGAAACAGGAGAGAATTTGGCATCACAGCGGCTATGGTCACTGCAATAGTGGTTTCCGCAACAGCAGCACTAGCAACTGCCATACCTACAGCAACAGCAGTTGATCACTTGGCCGAAAATACAGCTGCAGCCTTACAGACTAAAGAGACCCTAAACCAACATCTAACAGCAGGCTTACTCCTTGTAAATCAAAGAGTGGGCTTACTACAAGAACAAGTGGATATCTTGCAAGAACTTTTGGGACTGGGATGTGTTTATCCTTTAAGAGCAGTGTGTGTCACCCCTATTGCTTATAATAACCTTAGCTCTGTGGTTATGTTATCTAAAATTCTCTCTGTCTACCTTACTGGTAATTGGTCATCTACATTTGATAATTTAACCAGTCAGCCTTGAGCTGAAATACTCAGAGTCAATGCCACCAGGGTTCAAGTTGCATTGGTATCTAAAGCCCTGGGATTGACAAAACAGTGGGCTGGAACAGTAGCTGTTCTGATTATTATCTGCTTAGGGATAGTCTATGTTATACGCAGCCAAATCAGAGCTCGCCAAGATGCCCAATATCATCAATGGGCTATAGTACAGACTTTGACAGTCATTGAGACAGGCACATCCCCCCAAGTATGGCTAAGCATGCTGGACCAGTAGTCAAAGACAGGTAAGATCCGTGGAAATGCATACCAACCTAAGAAAGGGTTCTGACGCCTGGAGGTCAGAATTCCAATGACGGGTAAGGATGTAATTTCCCATGGACAACCTAAGACAGGCATGGTCCCAAGTCATCTTTTCTTTATTTAAAGAATAAGGGGGAGATGTCAGGGGCGGGCTCTGAGGGCCCCAGAGCCGCACCGTGGCCTGATCTCTAAGATGGCGCCTGGCAGCTTGCCAGACATAGCTGCACTCATATACAAGTTTTAGGAAGTAACTCTGGTTGGCAGTTGTACATGAGGTAATCCTGGTATCTGCCTGGAGACTGTTCCTTGATAGGCTGACTTTCCTGGTAGTACTACTCTCTGATAGACTGATGTTCTCAATATAAGTCTGAAACTTGTGGAATAAAGCCTTTTTGGTTCCTGTGGTGAAGAAGAGCGTACGCGTTGTGATTGTCCCCGTGGGCCGTGGGCGATCATAGACAGTGATGGACCATAAATCCTTTCACAGCTATAATGTTGGAACCACAGACTCGCCCCTATGATCCACAACATCAGAAGTGAGAAGGGGGACTATGTGTCACAATACTCAGGACATTGCTCAAATAAGCACATATGAGTTCTCCCTAGAGCAAGAATTCTGATACATGGAAAATAAAAACATTTGGCCACATTGTTCCCAAATGGAGGTCACTGCACATTGCACTCTGTGAAGTTCTCCCATGATTTTCTTCTTTCAATCCAAGATTAGATTTCAACAAGTGTTTCCTATAGGACATTTTTTAGAGAATGGTGTCTCTGTATCAATTGTGACCAAGGGATGGCATCATTCGTGGGAGGAGGAGAATGGGAAGTGAATCCAAACCACAGCATGAATGAGGTGTGTTGCAATCCTGGAACACAGGTCACTGGGAGCCCCATGGTAGGTCTTCCCTTCTGGTGAGAAGGTCTCATCCTTTGAACATTGCTTCATACTAAACAGTCACCCAAAAAGAATACTCTCTGCATTACTGTTATAATTCTCTGGAATTGTTTTTAAAGTGCCTGATACTACACAGCCACAAAAAAATAAAGTTATGCAGATAAACAGATGGAGTTGGAGAATATCATGCTAAGTGAAATAAGCCAATCCCACAAACCAAAGACTGAATTTTTCCATTGATAAGTGGATGCTGATACATAATAGAGGTGTGCAGGGGGAATGGGATGAAAGGAGGAACACTGGATTGTGTACAGTTAATTGAGTGGAGAGGAGGGAATAGGGGAGGAAGATGGTGGAATGAGACAGTCATCATTACCCTATGTCCATGTATAATTACACGAATGGTGTGACTCTACATTGGGAACAACCAGAGAAATGAAAAGTTGTACTCCATCTATGTACAATAAAAAAAATGTTTGATATGTGTTGTAAATATCATTTACTGGTGAATTCTTCAAGATGGTTCATACTCTCTGCACTCTGAGTACTGAGGACCATTCAGTTATCTTGTGGGGAAAGTGTAAAGCTCTGGATGCCTATAGACTCCTTCTTGCACAGACAAACCACCTCTCAATGTACTTAGCTACACAAATGCCTGGAACTTCATCTGCAGCAAACATGCAATCATGAATTCAGAAGCATTGGCAAAGTCATTGGAAGAGCTGCTTGTGAATTGGACGTCCTCCTGTGCACAGCTCACACTTAAGGTCTCACATGGGATTGCATACTGCCTGCTCATGCCTGGGAAATACCAAGAAATTCCATCTCACAGGTTGAGGAAATACTCATGAGGAAGGACTATAATAAGTAGAGATCAAGTCCAGAGACAAAATGACATCATGAGCCAACAGTCCCAGGGGAAAGATAGACATAGCTGGCAAACAAGATGGTCCCAAGGAAGCAAAACTAGCTGCATGCACAATTACCTTTCTAGTTTGGTTTTCTCACACATGGAAATACAGCTGCTCAGAAAACATAATAGCAATGCAACAATTAATTTAAGGAGCATTCTTGAGAATTCAACCACTGAGTTCCTGGAAGTAGTAAATATGTCTCTGAATCATCTCACCCACAGCTCAGTCCTGCTGAGAATGAGTGACTTCTGGATCTTGCGGAGCACTCATGCCTGAAGCCACCTCAGGTCTTCATCAAAGGTGAGCTGACTCTCATCAACCTGAGAAGGAAGAAGAGGAGCTCACCAACACTGGGGCTGCCAATGTGAGAGCAGGTAGGAGGCAGCACAGTGCTCACAGGATGAGCCTTGGTGACCCAGGGGGGGACACTGCAGTGAGGAGGGCCCCTCACTTAGTCTGTGCAGTCAGCTCCTGTGTCTCTCCACTTCTCTACCTCTCAACTCCTTCTCATCTTCCTTCTCTTTCCTGGAACCCAGTTCTGAGGATGTCTTTCCTTCCTGACAGAATTGACCATCTCTCAATTGTTTCCTGCACAACCACCTCTGCAACTTTTCTTGAATCACTAGAGGTGACTTGGTTCTCCTATATCAGAAAAGTTTCCTTTTCTTTTATGTACAAAATTTCTCTTTCATTCACTCAAGGTACCTCCTTTTGTATCTTGTGTAGTTAACACAACACCTTCCAAACATCCTCTGACATCTAGTTACTGAATGGTTTTTGTCTACATTTCCATAACTATAAGATAAGGATCATAATCGTATCCAATTCATAGGAATCATATTGGGGTGAAGTCAATGTAAATCAGGAATGAGAAAATGATAATACTCGTTATCAGGTAGTAGGGCCTGTTCATTATAATCATTGCGCTATCATAACACATTTGTTTACATCCTATAAAAACAGTCATGATGATAAAATGAATGATGGTACATAAAACATAACACAAGGGTGAGCACATGCAGATCTTCAAGTAATTATACATATTAAAACCCTCACTTCTTGCTTGTTCATAAGCTTCTGGTCCCCATTCCAGGAGTTGTAAATGGATGAATATTTGGAATGTTGGAGATCTATTTCCTAATGAATTCACCTACATGTAGAAATGCAACTTTTTTCCCCTTCTACCAACTGTTTTATTTATTAAAAAGTTGAATGAGTAGAAATTTTACAGAGAATACTGAGACTTCCTGTTAGATCTGAAAATGTAAATTCAGAACTAGAGAGAAGCAATATATGCTAAAGATCTGAATGTGCTCTCTTCCCTCATGCTGCCTGGAATGGACTCTGCTCTTTACACTTTGACTTTGTATGAACGGCCTCAGTAAAATCACCCTGAGTTAAAATAGGTTTGCATCTGCAGCTGATCTCTCCACCATCACAGGAAATCTTGCCTTGTCTCTGTTTTTGCTGTGTGTTGTGGTTGTACATAGGTGGGATTTGTTGGTACATCGTTGTATGTGCACATGATATCACAATAGAATGTGTTCAATGTCATTCCTGGTAGACACCTTGACTTTTCCATACTCAGATGTCTTGTTTCTTTTTCTCCATTTATTGCATTGGTCTGAACCTCCAGGGTACTGACAAATAGAGAAGATGAGAGACAGATTTCTTCTCTACTTGAAGGAGAATTCTGCTTCTGCTCCCTCCTAGGGTCCTGCAAGAATATTTTTTGGTGGTAAGTCTTGTGATTTATTGGATTCTTTCCTTGATTGTTGATTTTTTGTCCTCTGTCAATTTTGGACAATTCCCCAAAACAAGTTCAACTCTGGAATATTTACATAGTTTCAACACAGAGTTGTAAGAAATATGACTTCACAGGGTTGAAATTTTTCCTTACATTTACGTTCATTTATCTCAGTCCTAATCCTAGATATTTCATTTTAACTTTTGTGTTTTTGAAGGTTTTTATTTAGCATGTTGCTCTTTTATATAATATTGGGGTCATTATGACATAGTCAAATAGGCTGCACCTCGGTCCCTAATCCTTCCTTCTCTTGTCTCTTTTTGTCCATTTCATCCCAAGTCTAACTTAGAATTAGTTCTGGAATTTACTTCTCAATTCTAGGACCTTTCTCCTCTTCAGTTCTCTAGCTCTTCTCTGATTTTTCTTTTATGTACCCTCCTCCTTTAGTGTTGCCTAATGGTATTTATATTTCCAACATCTTTAAATTTTAAAGTTGTTATTTCTTAAGGATGGATGGCATATGTATTCATCTGTAGTTTTTATATGCTATACCAAGAAACAATTCCAAAAATAAAAAATGATGTCACTGCTCAATGAGATATCCAGTCATCTACTGGTGACTCTAGTGGAATTTATAAAAGGGCTATTTGCTGATTTAATTTCTCCAGTCCAAAAAATCGACCAAGTATCCATTCATATCAGTACCTGAAATGCTACTTCCCTTTCCCCCTCACAGTATTTAGCATGGTATCTGTTATCAAAAAGGCCTTCTCAACCACTTCAGTGAAAATGTAATCTTATCCTTTTTTCAATGATAAGAATGAAATTCTTCTCATTCAATACACTTTTTACATTTCCTTTAATGAATTAATTAATTTTTAGCTCTTTCTACCCTTTTCCCAGCAAAGCATTAAGCTTTCTATAATTTATAAGTGAATTTTTATGATTTAAACACATTGTTTGACTAACCAAATAGAATATTTTGCAATTTTTTACCTGGTACCTTTTTTCCTTCAGATGTTTTCATAATAAATTTCTAATTACTGAAGTTTCTTTTTTACTTATATGAAAAAAAATTTACACACAATGTTCCTCTACTTTTAGAGATTATTTATGCCAATGTATATGTCTACTTTATTTTTATACTGTATTTTCGTTTTATAGCTGCTTTAGTCTCATAATCCACATCGAAGCCTTGACACTTATTTGGGAACATAAAGACAGAATTCAACATTATATTTTTCAAATCTTTACACTCTTACTGAGTCATTGCACTCTAACTGAAAATTTTAAAAAGCCCCACCACAGTATGCAGAATAAGCAATGTACATTAAGAGAACTAAAACTACATAGTAAATATCATGCAATTCACTGAGCTGGACATCATATAATGTGACAAAATAAAGAATTCCATATCTTACACAAAACCTTAACAAGGATCTGCAATGTGAAAGTTATAAAATGAAACCAAAGAAAGGCTGGCAGTTACAAATTAATATCATTTAGTTAAATTTCACCAAAATAAAAATCATGAAGTTATTGAAATGTGTGGTGAGCCGCCTCGCCACCATGATAAGATGGCGCTGGTTTCCTGAAGTGCTTTCTAGGTAAACAAGCCCATATTTGGTTGAGCTAACTGTTGCAAATGGGAGCACCTATGAACACAGGCCAAGTGGCAGGAGTAGATTGGCTATTGCAAGAGTATAAAAGTGTATGAATTCAGCTCAAGAGGAAGAAGAAGAAAAACCATGGTTTTATAATATTAAGGTCCTGATTAAATTGCTGAAGGAAGATTCCTGTGTCGTGCTTTCTTGCGGGCGAGGGACACGACAGAAATGGTCCAGGAAAAATACATGACAAATCATCAATGCATAAAAAAATCCCAATTTCATCCATTTGCCTCCTAAGTTAGATAAGCCAATCTCAAAAAACCAAAGGATGAATGATATCGCTAATAAGTGGATGATGACAGATAATGGCGGGTGGGAGGGGTTAGTGTTAGGAGTAGAGTTAGGGTTAGGGAGGGGAGCAAGAATGGAGCAAGGAAGGACTGTATAGAGGGAAAAGAGGGGTAGGAGGGTAGGGGGAAGGGAAAATATAACAGAATGAATCAAAAAATATTACCCTATATAAATTTATGATTACACAGATGGTATGACTTTACACCATGTACAAACAGAGAAACAACATGTATCTCATTTGATTACAATAAAAAAAATTTTTTAAAATTCCAAAAGCTTCCCAGATATAATCACAACTGTGAATATAATGTGGGGACAATCATTTCTAATAGCAATAAACTTAAAATATACTCAATATGATTAAAAAGAAATGAACATAATCCATATTTTCTTTTCAAAACCAGGAAAGTTTACCTATAAAGGGATTGAAATATCTGGAGGTAAATTCTCACTTCTGATATAAGAATCTGAATGTTGTAGTTTTAATCAGTTATTCACATGAAGGTGACAAAGGAAATACCTGAATCCTAAAGAACTGACAGAAGTCATCTGCAGATTATCATAGGAGAAAAAAACATAAAATTCACCTTACCTGTCTTCCTCATAAAGAAAACCAGGAAAGCAAGCATCCAGAATAAGAAATTATTGAACAGTCATTCCCCATGTGGAATATTTTAATGTGAGTTTTTTAATGTGCTTACATTTAGAAACTCTAGGATTTCTCTATTTAGATTTTCCATGATTCTTGAATCTATAAACTAAGAGTGATGATTAAAATAAAATAGAAAAAAAAATAGCAATAACAGAAGCTGTTGCTATTTCCTGCAGAAAGACCAACACACTCCACAGGATATGACATGCAATAATCACAGAAAGAAGCACAGTAAAATACAGATCCTTGCCATGACAGGGGATGGAGGAGTGCTGAGGGGTGCAGGTAAGCCCTGGAGCCCTGGTTCCCAAACAAGTGTGTGCATCTGAACCCCGCAAGGGCTTCCTAAGACATACTGGCTGCATCACACCTAGATTGTGAGGTTCAGGTGGTCAAGTGTGCATGAAAACGCACATTTCAGCAAGATTCCAGGTGATGCCCAGGAAGCTACTCCTGGGGACACCATTTGATAACCACTGACCTAGAGGCAGGTCTTCATTTGTTTGTTTGGGGGGTAAAAATGATAATTGAAACATTTCAGCAAAGAGATGCAATGATAATACAAAATAAATGATCTCTTGTGTTCCATTGGTTTCCATAAAAGACATTGGGGCTTCCTGGGGAATCCCTACTAGAAATGATTTCTATTATTTCTTTTTTTCTTTATTTTTGGTACCATGGTTTGAACCCAGGGGTGGTTAAACACTGATTCACATCCAGCTCCTTGTTATTTTTCATTTTGAGACAGCATCTCACTAAACTGCTGGGGATGGATCTCAATGTGCAGTCCTCCCTCTGCCTCCCAAGTCTCTGGCTGAAGTGAGTTTTGAGTTCCTTCTCTCCATCCTTCTGAGAAAACACACCAGCAACATGGAAAGAGGAAACCAAAGAGGAGCTGGAAACTTCATCCTCCTGGGATTCACGGATGACCCTGACCTGCAGTCCCTCCAATTTGGCCTGCTTCTCTCCATGTACCTGGTCACTGTGCTGGGGAACCTTCTCATCATCCTGGCCATCATCTCAGACTCCCACCTCCACTCGCCCATGTACTTCTTCCTCTCCAACCTGTCCCTGGCTGACATTGGTTTCACCTCCACCAGTGTCCCCAAGGCTCTGAGGAACATCCAGACGCAGAGCAGAGTTATCACCTTTGCAGGTTGCTTCTCACAGATTTGCTTTTTCTTTGTGTTTGGATGCCAGGACAATTTGCTCCTCACAGTGATGGCCTATGACCGCTTCGTGGCCATTTGTCACCCCCTGCACTATGTGTCCATCATGAACCCACGACTCTGTCAGCTCATGGCTCTGGGATCCTGGTTGATCAGTATCCTGGGCTCCCTCCCAAACACCTTGACCATTTTGAGGCTGTCCTTTTGCACAAACAGGAAAATCCCTCAATTTTTCTGTGATCCTTCCTGAAGTTCTGAAGATCGCCTGCTCTGACACCCTCATCAATAATATAGTCCTGTACTCTGTGGCCATCATCCTGGGTGTTTTCCCTCTCTCTGGCATCCTCCTCTCCTACTCTCAGATTTTCTCCTCCATCCTGAGAATCTCATCAGACAGAGGCAAGTACAAAGCCTTTTCCACCTGTGGGTCTCACCTGCTGGTGGTCTCCTTGTTCTATGGCACTAGCCTTGGAGTCTATTTCAGTTCTGTATCCACATCATCCTCTAGGATGAGTCTGATGGCCTCAGTGATGTACACCATGGTCACCCCCATGCTCAATCCTTTCATCTACAGTCTGAGGAACAGGGACATCAAGGTGGCCCTAGGTGACAGTCCTCAGCAAGATGGTGCCTCTCAGAGAGTGTTGATTCACGTCTCCCATGAGTCACAACGTGTCCCATACTGGAGACCACAGAACCTCCATGGCCCCCATCCAACACTGTAGCTACCTCTCTTGGTGCTTTTTAAGACATTTGATCTTTCCATCTTACTCTGGGATCATTCCAGTCTAAGGACAATTCATGATGGAACATATTCAATCACCTGTACACTAACCAAACAGTCATTGTTATATTTATGACTAGATCTGAGCTTTTTCTTTTCAGTTATCTACAGTGAGATATGGGCATTTGTATTTTTATTGATACATGATACTGGTATGTGTTTCTGGAGCACAGTGTGATGTCCCCATGCATGTGCACAACCTGTGATGATCAAATCAAGGTAATCGACATTTACTTCTGCTGAAAGGCTTGTCTTTTCTTCATACTCCTCTCTTCTAGTTTTCCGAAAATTATATAATCAGTTGTTTTGAACTATTGCTCTATAGTGCTATAGAATTTTAGAAGACATTTCACTCATAAAACTGGACTTTGCACCCTCTACCCAACCTCCTCCTCACCCTGCCTGATTTCCAGGGACCAATGTTGTACTCTTGACTTCTGTGACATCAACTTCACCCCCTTCCTCACATGAGCAAGAACTTGCAGTCATTGTTTTCTGGTCTTCTCGACTGACATATATCCTCAGAAGTGATGAGATGTGTATCTCCAGTACTAAATGAATGCCATCTTCAAATCTCATTTATATGAACATTTTCTGAGGTGATGTGAATAAATTAACTCAAAGTTTTCCTCTCTATATCAGACCTACTGTGCTTTACCTCACACCGACTGTGTTGAATCTTCTCTCATCCTCTGTACAGATTCCTCGAATTTGAGAACTGGCTCTTTCCCACCTTTGCAGCCACAATGCCTCATCCTATTATTGGAAAGGACATTTGTTCAGTGAATATTTGTCAAATGAAGTGAAAATTAGCTAGGCACAGGGTTAAATGTAAAATGGAATGTATCATAAAATACACAGCAGCCAGGAAGCATTGAAAGTTCCTCTCCCAGGAACAAAGTATAAACCTAAAGCTATGCCCCTGGTGTCCTGGTTCCTCCAGCCATACCCCACCTGCCTAAGGTTGTCACCCAGTCAGTCCATATTAACGGGATTAATCCACCAGTGAGGATACCAATCCATGATCTAATCACTTCACACCTGAACATTCCTGTCTTGTACCACACCTGAGCTTTGGGAGACACCACATATCCAAACCACAGCACTACTTTGAATCCTTAGTGAAGATGAGCATCTTTTCATGGTTTTGAGTTATTCTGCATACCTGTTTTACTGAAGTACGGCCAGCACAGTGGCACATATTCAGGTGACAGGTGATGGCTCTACAGACGCATGCAGTGCATCAAGAGCTCCTGCATTTGTTCTTTCTGTATTTTGGCTCCCCTCCTTGAATCATACAGCATAATATATGTTTTACTCTAATCGACTTAAGCAGTGTATATATCTACAATATCATGTTTTATAATGTGTAATATGTTCTAAATACATTCCCTAGGTTTCTATTTTTTTTTCTCTTCTTAAATCTGGACATATACTCGTTCAATATGTTTAAATTCATCTGTTATATTCTCAGTTCCCTTCACTGATTTTTCCATATTGGTAGGTGCTCAGAAGTTTTATGTATATTCTCTTCTAAAGTCTACTACAATTTAAGATCTTTCCTACAGCTTCCTTTAATTATGATTTTTGGTGTTTAGAAAGGAATTTAGTTTATCTTGATTCAATGAATAAATAGTTATCCAAGCACCATTTATTTCAAAATCTTTTTCAGGGCACTAATTTTGATACAACTAATACAAATCTTAATTTTATTGGATTTGCATTTCCATATTCTACTGAATTTAAAAAATTATTTAGAGAGAAACTAAATATGCAATGTCTAGATGGATACAGATTTATACATACTTTCATAACAAGATGGAAAATGTTCCAGCATGCTCCTCTACCTAAAAATTATCTTGCCCAATTTTTCTTTGTGGAAAGCACACCTAAGCTGCCATTCCAACATGCCTTCTCAACTCTGCTTCATAGACACCATGAGTTGGCCAGGGGTAGTGGTTGACCAGCTTAAAATAAGAATGTGGGTATTGCCATGTATGGTCATTTCCTCTTGCTGCTGGATCATATTACAACAAGCTTGGGAGATTAAAATGTTGTGGGGTGCAAGTTTAAGAACAGACTGATCTCCACTGAGAAGTCGCAATCTGAGAGTCTTTATTAGCTGGCTGGCTAACTGTCTCACACAATTCCCAAAATGTCTATTGGGAGAACAGCTCCAACCAGAGGGTTGCAGGGATTTTTATACCATAAGTCAGTACATCAATCATAAGTGTCTGTTGCTATGATTCAAAACTACAAGCATCATGAGAGCTAAAATTATAAGCAGAAGGGGAAGTGGCTCAAAATGACCTTTGTTGGGTACAAGTTAAAGAATGGTACTAACATCCAATCATTGCTGACATGGTACATTGTCCAAGAAAAACAGGAATCAAAAAGGGAAGATTTTTACATTATATAAGAATGATCATTTTGTGTTGCCAAACATGCTGTACAAAGCAACCGTTGATGGGTACACAGACAGGGTGTTCCCTTGGAAGAAGCATTTCCTACATAACAGGGCGTCTCAGGGTAAAATGGAGTCTGTTTAGTCATTGTCCATATCGCCTGGCCTATTACATTTCCATGGAGTCAAATATGTCAACCTGTCACAAAAAGAGCACCAATGAATTGTTTTACAGCTCATAAGCCTGGTAGTCCAGAATGGGTAACACTGGGATGAAATATGGTGTCTGTGTTCCTTCAGGAGGGTGTGAGGTATTGTCATGGTTTGAATCTGGAGTCACCCCCAAAGCACATGTGTTGGAAGCAGGATCCCCAGTGCAGTAAGGCTCAGAGGTTCAGCTTTTAATCAGTAGCTGAATGTGGGGTTACTGACCTCTTCACTGGATGTTATGGCTTAGCAATGAGGTGTCCCCAAAGGTTCACATGTGAGACAATGCAGGAAAGTTAGAGGTGAAAATACTGGGTTGTGACAGTTTGAACCTAATCAGTGCATTAATCCCCTAGTGGGGACTAACAGGGTGGTATCTGTAGTCAGGTAGAGTGTAGTTGGAGGAGATGAGTCATTGGAGGTGTGCCTTTGGGCATATATTTTGCTTTTGGTGAGCAGAGTCTCTCTCTCTCTCTGGTTCCTAGTGCCATGTCCTGAGCCACTTTCCTCCACCACACTGTTCTGCCATGGTGTTCCACTTTGGGCCAAAGGCAATGGAGCTGCTGTCTATGGACTGAAATCTCTCAAATCACAAGCTCCAGTATAAACATCTCCTCCTCTAAAATTGTTCCTGTCACATCTTTTGATCAAAGCAGCAAAAAATCTAATTAAAACAGTGCATGAATACACTTGATGAGTTAATTCATTGGTACTTGAATGCGCTACTTGGAAGAGGGATCTAGATTGAGGAAGTAAGTCACTGGGGTGTGACCTGGAAGGGTTCACCCTCTCCCCATCTGCTTTCATGCTCCCTTTCTCTCTCTGCTTCCCAGCTACCATGTGCTGAGTAGCTTTCCTCTGCCACACCCTTCCACCATGTCTCTCCCTGGAGTAGCTAGGAATGAACTGAATCCTCTGAACCATGGTGTTAGAGTTGAGCATATTCCTCATGGCACTGATCTGGCTTACAGTCTGACTCATAGTGATACTGGACAGATGTCAGATGAGGGGACCTGGGCAGTGGCCAAGGCACTGAGAGCTGAATCATAGGCATACATGGAGGGCATACAGCTCTGGAATCCAGGACAGTAATGGTGTTGGTGCAGGGTGCAGCCACCTCCACTGACACATTGGTAACAGTGTGTCAGATGAGGATGTGGTGAAGCAGCCAGTGATCCAGGTCTGGAGGACCCAGGCCTCCACAGACTTACAGATGCTTTCGGATCCCTCAAGGAATAGCTCTCTACAGCAACTGACCCACTGTCTAGCATACAGTCACATGCACTGAGATCTCATCTCTGCATATGACAGTGCAAACTACCTCACCATGACAAGAGTCCACTATCTGAAATGTGTCCATGCCCAGTTAAGCCATGGGACATGATCTGGACAGAGGGATTCTAACAGGTGGCAGCAACATCATGGGAGTCAGGAATCTGGCTGGGTGTGGGAGGATATGGCATCTTTTCCAAAGTGACTCCACAGCAGTCAGTTCCTTAGGGGAAGAGAACCTCAGAACCACATCTCCCTCTCTAGAGTTCCCCAGGGTAAAGAGTCATTGGTGATGTCATGGGCAGAAGGTGCTGGTGTCCTCTGTGGGGCAGGCTGCTATCAATCACCATGGATCCTACTACATGGGTGCAACAGATAGCTTCTGCTTTTCTTCTTTCTTCCTTTTCTTCATCTCCTATCATTTCTATGATCCTTCCTAAGTAAACATTGTCTTTTTTTATCCACCATGTATCTCATGTTCTAAAGGACTCTTGGGTCCACCTTCAACTTTCCTGCGTTGTAGATAGCAGTCTCCACCTGGCTTGGGTGAGCTGGTGGAGGCAGGGGTGCCTTTATAAACCATCTTGATGATGTCATGCATGAAAGGTGTTCATAAAATAAAGGCCTATCCTCCCCTCAAACACCCAGGATCACTAACAATGAAAGTCACACCCTCCCAGTCACCTAGTAGTCTACCTGAGAAGTTCCTGCCTCCCACTCTGATTCACATCCTAATTCTTTAACCCAAATCATATGCATACAGGACAGAGATGGGTCATAAGTCCTTGCACAGCTGTTACATTGGAAACACAGACTTGGCCCTGTGATCTACAACATCAGAAGGGAGAAGGCAGACTATGTGTCACAATACTCAGGACATTGCTAAAATGAGTACATAGGAGTTCTCCCTAGAACAATAAGTCCTGATACATGGACAATAAAAAGACTTGACCACATTGTTATCAAAAAGGGGTCATTTCACTTTGCACTATGTGAAGTTCTCACATGATTTTTTTTTCTTTGAATTCAACATTAGATGTCATCAGCCTGTTTCCTGCAGGTTTATTTTGTAAAGACGAGTCTCTGTAGCATGTGTGGAGCAGGGGATGGCATCTTTCATGGGAAGAGGAGAATGGAAGTGGATCTAGTAACACAACATAGATCAGGTGTATAGATATCCTGGAACACATGGGCATTGGGAGCCCCATGGTAGGTCTTCCCTTCTGTTGAGAAGGACTCACCTGTTGAATACTGCTTCACACTAAACTGTCCCCCCAAAATAATAATCTGTGTCCTAGTGTTATATTTTTTCGAATTATTCTTTAAATGCTTGATTTGTGGTGTGAAGATCAGTGTCTTGTGAATTGTAAAAGATGGTCCACACTCTCTGCACTGAAGTATTGAGGACCATCCACTCAGCTTGTTTGGAAACTGTAAAGTTCTAGGTGCCTGGTAGGTCAGAATTTGGGTGACTATATGAGAGAGAGTGGAGCAACTGAGGCAAAGGGCAGTGCACCACACAGCAACCAATCAAATGGGCAGGAAAATTCCACTGATCCTTAACTCCAGTTGTCATTCAGCAGGACACCTGCCCATTTCAGCCTATAAAGATCCTGGGCAGCTGGGACCATGTGTCATTTGATTTTTCTCTGGCTCCCTACCCTGACTTGCACCCTGTAGGGCTGGGAATTTTACCCGAGAGCCAAATTCCAATAAAGCTTGCTTCAGCCACTTTCTGTCCGATTTTATTTGGCCACTAGCCATGTCCCCGAGCTTACATTTGGTGCCAAAACCTGGGAGGGTTTTTGGGCTTCCCCGATCAGGGTTGAGGTCCACACCCTCCCTTAGAATAACCAGGAGATTCCATTCTGTTCTGCTCAACTCTGCTCCATTCTGCTCCATCCCATTTTCCTTTATCCAGCATCAGACAGGGTAAGTTCCCTGGGGTTTTTCCATTTGCCTTTCCAATCTTTACCCTCCGATCTGCAAGGGGCCTGTCTGTTACATGTGCCACAAACTCCCCGTCCATTCCTTTTTGGCTCTGGTCACAGTGGAGATGTCCCAGCCTCCAGTTAGCCCCCTCATTTCCATTCTGAACCCCCAAAAGTCAAAAGATGTTTTGCTTTTGACCCATCCACTGTTTTTCCAGTGTACACAAGCTAAAATTGAGAAGCCTTTTTCTGCTTCTGTACATCTATCTGGGTAATGTTGGATGGCTAATGGGAAATACAGATAGCTCATTGGACCTCAAAACTCTTTTGGGCTGTCTCTACTGTAATTTCACTAAACTGGGACTAACCCAAGACTTATGGGTAAATGGCTAGTTTTTATTCGACCTGTGGCCTGGCCTCAGTATGTTTTAGATCTCAAGATGGCCACCAAATGGCATTCATGACCATTTGCAAGCTTTTCTTTTTGGAATTCGGCATTCGTGCTGTTTCTTCTACCTGTTCCACCACCCAAGTTCTCCTCACTGTGGCAGGCCCCAAACCCCACCCCCTCCATGATCTGGCCAGAATTCCCTCTCCTCTTCCTGTCCTCCTCCTGCAAACCCGCCCCCTCCTCCTGCAGATGCAGCTCCTCCTCCTCTTCCTCCTCAGACCCCTCCCACCACCTAACACAGAGCTTCTTTCTCCTCCAGAGGTGGCTGGGGCAGACAGCATTGTGCAAATCCAAGTTTCCTTCTCACTCTCGTTCCCAGATTGAGAAACATTTAGGGTCTTTCTCTGCTGACTCCTCTACTTATATTAAGGAATTTAGATATCGTTCTCAGACTTATGATCTCACTTAGCATGTCTTTCTTCGGCTCTCACCCCAGACTAACCTCCCAGCATCCAACAGACACGACAAGGTCTTGCCAACCAAGACTACATAATGGACATGACTCTCCCCATAGGTGCAAAAAAAAAAAAAAAACTTTTACCAGAACTCCAACAAAATATAATTAACAGCCATGTCATTTTTCCAGGACTCTTCTTTGATTTTTTCCCTTAAATTCTATATTTTTTGAGCTCATAATATTGATGTTTTGATCAGCCCTATTTTTACTGAACTTGAGTTTTTGAGTATCTGTTACATTGCAAAGGTAATCTCACCTACAAAAAATACAAGGCCTTTTGTGTTATGAGTATATTATGTTGTCTACTTTGTGTCCAAAAATCATGTACATATCATGACTTACCTCACATGTCTCCAGGTGGCCAAGTTTAAAAATGTTAATTGATATTAATCATTTGTTTCTAGAACTTATCTCCATCAGAAAAGAGACCACAAATACTGTTCAATATACCTATCTGATATCTTGGTTTTTACAGTAAAATAAGGATTTGACATGTGTGGGATTACTCAAATACATTTCTTGGAAACATCTAATTAATGTACAGGGTGTTGCCACTGGCCTCCTTGTGCAACCAACTGGACCTTCCTACAGACTGGTGGCATATCTCTCCAGGCAGCTTGATTCTGCTGTTCGTGGTGGCTACCATGTCTCAGAGCACTGGCAGCAGCAGCTGAATTAACCAAGGAAGCTCTAAAACTCACCCTACTCTAACCAATAACTGTGTTTTCCACCCATTGACTATAGGACCTCGTAAGTCATGAATCCCCTCCACTCCCACAGGTGCTGGAGGCTCTATGTTCACCTTGTGGAGACCTCTTCAATTATCCACTCCCCTCACCTAACCTAACCATTTTTGTAGATGGCAGTTCTGTGCTGGGTCCCAATGGACGCTGTAGAGCCGCTTATGCTGTAGTCACCGCTGCCTCAGGTCTGGAAGCCAACTGCCTTCTAGAAGGGACCACTTCCCAAAAAACCAAATGCTTTGCTTTGATTAGGGCTCTAATTCTATCCAAAGGTAAACAGGTTAACATCTACACCGATTCCAAATATGCCTTCTTGATTGCTCACTCACATTCAGTTATTTGGAAGGAACGCAGATTTTTCACCACAAAGGAGTCACCAGATAGGAAAAAAAAAAAAACAGAAGGTTCTAAGTATGAGGATGTATTCAGTAGAGGGTAAAAGAATGTTTCTGGGTAAGAAAGTTCTTGTGTGATGAAATATATGAGGGTCAAAGTAAGTGCTAAGAAAGTCTGAGTAAGTAAAGGGCAAATTTCAACAAGTTTGCATGTAACTAAGTTGGTTATATGTATGTGAGACAATCAGTTAAAGCTATTTAAGATTTTTCCTAAGGTTAAATACTAATGTGTTGATATAAACGAAGTTTAATCTATATGTTAAAATGACAAGGATTCCTTTTAAAACACTAATTTACCCTTGATATTGTGTCTGTTAAGTTTTATACTTTATAAACTTCTTAAAATGACATCTAAGAAAGAGTGTGATGCACAATAGCAAAAATGGGACAACAGTAACTGAGATTGGGGTCTCTGATGACCTCATGGCTGTGGCATGCCTGGTGCCTGGGAGTGTTCCTGTGTAGGAGCACAAGATGCCTAATTACTGTGGCAGTGCCCTCCCTGGGGAGGCTCTGTGCAGGAGTCCTATCAGCTCTGACATTGATCTCAGGCACACAGCTCTTGGGCAGGAAGGAATTCTTATGCTAGATAACCAGTGTTTCATCAGCTTCCTTCTCTGGTTCCTGCCTGCCTTACAGTAATTTGGACAGTGGACTTTCTTGAGAGCTACACAGAGTTCCTAACATTGCACTTTGCAGCTGTGAAAAGTTACATAGATGTCCTAGTCTCTGTAACTTTCCTGAAAACAAAGAATAATGTTTACATAATCTTTAACCTGATAGTAAGACATATATAAAGATTGCTGACATAAATCTAGGTCTGCGTTTCCATCAGAGAACAAAGCTCCATCTGACCCTAGCTTGATCTTCAAAATCTGTGTTTTGTGAGAAGCCCTGCCTTACCTGAGGTCAGGCTCTGCCTCATACCCTGCCGCATGTTCGAATGGCTCCAAAGTAAGCCAGACATTAACTCATTTAAAGTTGTGTTCAAAAGTTTGATGTTTGTTATAAAGATCACTGTGATCTCAAACAGGGTATATAATAACTCAGCCAAAGTTCAGGATAGCTATTGCACAAACTGGATGCTTTATTGTTGGTGATTTCATTTTGTATTTGTAAACTCTAACTGTTGCCTGATTAATTGTTTGCAGAAGTACTGCTTCAAGAGCAAACGTAAATTAATTTGAAACAGTTAGCCATCACCTATAGGACAGATAATGTAAACCCCCATTAGATAAAAGAGGGTGAATATCTGTAAAGTCATAGACTGAAATTAAAGGCCAGTACTCTTACTTTATGACTGGTAGACTAACTTGCTGGATTTTTAAGATCAAACTTAGAAATTGAGATTAAATACAGAGGCCAAGAAAAGTCAGTATTTGGCTCTTGCCCTGAGAGTCAGCCTGAATCCAGGGAACAAGAGAACTTCTCTAAGGAGCTTTGCAACTCTGGGCCACACAACCTCCCGATCAGGGAGATTTATTAGGCCACTGGAGAATGAAAAGTCAATCAGTGCACCTGCTGCAGAGGAGGGTCATTTGAAAAGGGAGACATCCCTGATGCTTCCAAGGGAAGACACCTCATCGAGGAGAACCTGCCTAACAGATGGCACTAAGGGACCTAAGACGCTGCTCTTAAGTTCCCTACTAGTGACCCCTATGGGAACTCAGCCGACTCTAAACAGACAGGAACAGGTCAATTTGACTAGTTTGGTCTTAAACACAAAACAGTTAAAATGAAATAAGGCCATTCGTGGGTATTTACAAGAAATAATAGTTAAATGCAACCCAAGATATAAGCTTGTGTTAACACCCCTAGAATAAATAAAGACTGGAAGCTACAAGAGAGAGATTGTTAGGCAGATGTACTTGCTATCTATCAAGAGAAAACTGCTAGAATCAGGTTTTTAGTCAGTTTAAGGCCTACAGATCCTCCTAAACTACATAGGTAGGCTTAATCTATGCTTGCTAGTATGATTATGTAGCCCTAAGTCACAGAAATATAGAGATCTCTACTAAACACAGGTTATACCAACAAGAGGACTTGGTTATGCAGTCACTGCCAACCAAAATCTAGAACAGCAACTCCAGAAGGCAGTACAGGCATCTGCTGGCCCCCTGACATCCCTGCAAAGATGAATAATATTTATTGCTCAAGTTTCCTTGCAGAACCGTCGAGCACTGGATCTGACAACAGACAAAGGGGGAACATGTCTCTTCCTAAAAGAAGAATGTTATTGCTGCATCAATGAAACCGGTCTAATGGAAAACAACGTCAAAGCTCTCAGACATCTAAATGAAAGGCTGAGGCAAGAAGAATCCAATGACCCCTGGGCAGGATGGCTGAACTCCACTCTTGTCACCTGGCTGATCCCTACCCTTACTCCCCTATGTGATAAGATTTCTGCTAATGATTGCTCCCTGTCTTCTGAGGTTTTTCTCAGAACCGCATGAGTGAAGATGCCAGGGTGATATACAAGCAGATGCTCCTACACTCTTATAGCCTCCTCCCCCCCACTGACCTAGAACCCGAACCTTTCTTTCCCCACGATGTCACCTAACATGCAGGAAGTAGCCAGATGAACTCTGGCACCCAATATCACCAAAAAGGTCAGGATATTAGGTCAGAATTTGGGCAACTATATGAGGGAGAGCGGAGCAACTGAGGCAAAGGGCAGCATGCCACATGGCGAACAATCAAATGCCAGGAAAAGTCCACTGACCCTTACCTCCACCTATCACTCAGCAGGATACCTGCCCATTCCGGCCTATAAAGACCATGGGCAGACGGAGCCATGTGCGATTTTCTCCACCTCCCTACCCTGACCTGTACCACAGGAGGCTGGGAATTTTGCCCGAGAACCAAATTCCAATAAAGCCTGCTTCTGCCACTTTCTGTCTGATTTTATTTGGCCACAAACCGTGCCCCCAAGCTTACAGTGCCTACAGAGTCCTTCTTGCACGGCCCTTCTTGCACCTCTCAATGTACTTAACTAAACAAATGCCTGGAATGTCTTCTGTACTGAACTTGAAATCATGAATATAGAAGCATTGGCAAGGTCATAGGAAGAGTTGCATGTGGAGCTGGATATTCTCCTGTGCACAGCTCCCACTTTAGGTGTGTGATTCACATGCACTTGGATAGTGCCTGCTTATGCCTGGGAGAGACCAAGAAAATCCATCTCATGGGTTGAGGAAATACTCACGAGGAAGGACAATAATCAGTAGAGATCAAGTCCAGAGAAAAAATGACATCATGAGCCAGTAGCCTCAGGGGAAGGATAGACATAGCTGACAAAGAAGATGGTCCCAGTGATGCAAAACTAGTCACATGCACACTTCTCTAGTTTGGTCTCCTCACTCTTGGAAACTCAATTGCTCAGAAAGTAGAGTAACAATGCAACAATTAATTTAATGAGCATTCATGAGAATTCAACCTCTGAGCTCCTGGAAAGAGTAAATATGCCCTTGATCCTATCTCTCATAGCTCAGCTCTCCCAGGAATCAGTGCCTTAAACTGGACCTTGAAAAACACTCCAACCTGATGTCACCTCCTGCCCTTCATCAGAGCTGAGCTGACCCTCATCATCCAGGGAAGAAAGAGCAGGAGCTCACCACCCCTGGGGCTGCTGGTGTGGGAGCAGGTAGGAGGCAGCACAGTGCTCACAGGATGAGCCTTGTTGGCCCAGTGGGGACACTGCAGAGAGGAGGAGCTTCACATAGAGCAGTCTGTGCAGTCCACTCCTGTATCTCTCCACTTCTCTCCCTCTCAGCTCCTTCCCATCTTACTTCTCTTTCCTAGAACCCAACTCTGAGGATGCCTTGCCTTCCTGACGGAATTGACCATCTCTCAAATGATTCCTGCAGTCATCTCCACCACTTTTCTGGAGCCACTAGAGGTGACTTTGTCCTCCTGTATCAAAGAAGCTTTTCTTTCATGCATAAAATTCTCCTTTATTCCCCCAAGGTGCCTTCATTTGTATCTTGTGTAGTTAACACAACACCTTCCATACATCCTCTGACATCAAGTTATTGAATGATTTTTGTATCCATTTCCATATCTACAAAATAAGGATGATAATAGTGTCCACTTCATAGGAATCATATTGGGGTGAAGTCAATGTAAATCAGGAATGACAAAATGATAATACCTCTATCAGGTAGTAGGCCTATCCTGTTCATTTTTGCCATTGCACTATTATAACACATTTGTTGACATCCTATAAAAACAGCCTAGATGATAAAATGAATGAAGGTATATAAAACATAACACAAGGGCAAGCACATGCAGGTCCTCAAGTAATTATATATACTAAAACTCTCACTCATTGTGCGTTAGTAAGATTCCAGTCCCAGTTCCAGGAGTTGTAAATGTGATAAATATTTGGAATGTTGGAGATCTATTTTCTAATAAACTCATCTGCATGTTGAAATGCAGCTTTTTTACTCCTTCTGCCAACTGTTCTATTTTTTGAAAAAGTAAGATGTGTAGAAATGTTACAGAGAATACTGAGATTTCTCTGTTAGAGCAGAAAATGGGAATTCAGAACAAGAAAGAAGGAATATTTGTCCAAGAACTGAGTGTGCTATCCACCCTGATGCCACCTAATGCCCTGAGGCCTCTGCTTTTTACACAATGGCTTCGTATGAACAGCCTCAGTAAAACCACACTCAGTTAAAATATGTTTGCAGCTACCATTCTGTCATTGGCAGCCAGTCCACCCACCACCAACAATGGTGTCTTGCCTTTTCTCTGTTTGTTACTGTGCATGATGGTTGTACATAGTGGGATTTGTTGGTACATCACTGTACATGCACACGAATCACAATAGATTTTGGCCAATATCATTCCCCAATAGACACCTTGCCTTTTCCATACTCAGGTCTCTGGTATCTTTTTAATCATCTATTGCATTGGTTGGAACTTCCAGAGCACTGACAGAAAAATTAGCAACAACACACTCAGTTTTCTTCTTTACTGAAAGGAGAATTCTGCTTCTGTTCATGCCTCAGGGTTCAGTCAGAGCATTTTTGGTGGTAATTTTGTAATTTATTGGCTTCTTTCCTTGGTTGTTGATTTATTATCCTCCATCTACGTTAGACAGTTCCCAGAAATAAGTTCTTCTTCAGAATTGTAAGAAATACAATCTTGCAAGGTCGAGCCTTTCCTTACCTCTATGTTCAGTTCTCTCATTCCGAATTCCAGACATTTCAGTTTGTCTTTTGTCTTTTGGGAGGGTTTTATTAGTGTATTGCAATTTTCATAGTATCGGGGTCATTTTGACATGATCACTCATACATGGACTTTTATGTGCTGCACCTGAGGCCCTGGTTCTTCCTCCACTGTCTCTTTTGTTCCTTTCATTCCAAGTGAAACTTTTTCTACTTGTGGCAGCTATAGAATTAGTTCTGGAATTTATTTTTCAATTCCAGGATCTTTCTCCTTCTTAGTTCATCTACAAGATTAAAATGGAAGTAGAAATAAAATTCTGATATAAACAATGGTAGGTGACTTTCTCTACTTTAAGAACATGAGGAAGATAGACAATTTTTTAAAATATGAATCGTGCGGCCTGAGGAAGGGTCAGTTTTAGTCAATCATGTATATGAAGATGACAGAAGAAATACCTAAATTTTTAAGAACTAAGAAGTCATCTGCAGATTATCATAAGAAAAGAAAATATAAACTTAAAATTCACCTTACCTGTCTTCCTCATAAAGAAAATTAGGAAGGCAAGCATTCACAATGGGCAAGATTGAAGAGCCTTTTCCCCATGATGGAATATTTTCATGTGATTTTTTAATGCACATAAGACCCATGCTTACATTTAGAAACTAGAATTTCTGTATTTAGAAATTACATGATTCTCAAATCTATATAATTAAATGGTAATTAAAATGAAATAGAAGCAAGAATAATAATACCAGAGGCTGTTGCTATTTCTAGCAGAAGGACCACACATGTCCAAAGGATATGGCATGTAGAAATCACAGAAAAGAAGCACAGTAAGTCAGAGAGCCTTATCATGACAGGTCAACCTGCCTGGAACTAGAAGATACTCATTCGCATGTGCATGAGGCAGAACACAGCAGAGCACCTGGGGATTGAGGAGCGCTGAGGGTGCAGGTAAGCCCTGGAGCCCTGGTTCCCAAACAGGTGTGTGCATCTGAATCCTGCCAGGGTTTCCTAAGAGAGGGCAGCTTCACATCTAGAATGTGAGGTGCAGGTGGTCAGTTGTGCATGAAAATGCACATTTAGCAGGATTCCAGGTGATGCCCAGGTGGCTACTCCTGGGAACACCATTTGAAAACCACTGACCTAGAGCCAGGTCTTGATTTATTTCTTTGTTTGGGAGGTAAAAATGATAATTAAAACACATCAGCAAAGAAACTCAAAGATAAGACAAAATAAATAATCTTGTGTTCCATAGGCTTCTATAAATGACATTGATGCAGGCTGGGGAATCCCTATTTGGAATGATTTCTATTATTTCTTTACTTTCCTTTTTTTTTTCATGGTACCACACACATTTTGAGTCCATGGGTGGTTAACCATGTGTCTACGTGCCCAGGTCCATTTTCATTTTTTATTTTCAGACAGGTTCTCTCTAGGTTGCTGAGGCTGGTTCTCAACATGCAGTGCTGCCTCAGCCTCCCAAGCCTCTGACTGAAGTGAATTTTGAGTTCCTTCTCTCCCTCCTTCTGGGAAAACACACCAGCAACATGGAAAGAGGAAACCAAACAGGAGCTGGAAACTTCATCCTCCTGGGATTCTCAGATGACCCTGACCTGCAGTCCCTCCTCTTTGGCCTGCTTCACTCCATGTACCTGGTCATGGTGCTGGGGAATCTGCTTATCATCCTGCCAACCATCTCAGACTCCCACCTGCACAAGTCCATGTACTTCTTCCTCTCAAACCTGTCCCTGACTGACATTGGATTCACCTATACCACCGTCCCCAAGGCTCTGAGGAACATCGAGACACAGAGCAAAGTTATCACCTTTGCAGGCTGCATCTCACAGATTTGCTCTTTCTTTGTGTTTTCGTGCCAGGACAATTTGTGTAGGGGACGCAACCTAATGGCAGGTGCACCCTCGTGGCAACCTTTTCCTCATACGTGGCACTGCCTGATGCACCCACAGCTTACCAGGACTTCTTTGTACTGCCACTCTCCCCGGAAACTGAAAAATGTGTTCTTACCCAGCAACCAGTTATGTGTAACTCCCTGATTGACCTGCTCATCTCCACCCCCTACTGTCAGGGATTGGTTAGCAGCAGTTCTGTGAACGTGATCAGCTGGTGCTTGCCATATCATCCTATGGGACTCTCTCCCTCGTCAATTCCCCGTGCCTTGCTGACCCTTAAGCTGATTGGTTCCCACCTAGCCCCTACCCTACATGAAAGCTTTGTAACTTCCTTAATAAACGAGTCCCTGCTGTGCTTCATGGCTGACAGACCTCCTGGCTCTGGTGGGTTTCCATTGCCACTGACACTCATCACCCTGCTCGGCCTCGTGTTCTCCTCAGGAGGGCCCTGAGGAGTAACATCGGACCTTGTTGCTTGACAGGGAGCAACAGGAGGTGAGCAGGGCATGAAGGAAGATGGGGGGTGATTTCCCAAGGTCAAGGGTCTCTTTGGAGTGACAATAAATTGTGGAAACAACAGTAATTGTAGATGTATTCTGTTCCACTACAACGAGTTATAATGGCAAAATTTATGTTTTGTGTCATAACCACAATAAAAAGAATTTAATAAACAATTAGAGTCTCTTACAATATTCAAGGGTCACAATTACTGCTCTCCATCTGATTTTTTATGTTAAAGACCTAAAGCCTTTTTTGCTTGTTTTGAAGCAGTAGGGAATGGGTGTGGCCCAAGGACCGTGGCTTTCCAGCTCCTCCTCCAAGGTTCCGAAGAGTAGAGTGTGCCATCCCAGAGCTGTTTCAGATCTGGTGGGCTCCTGTGTGTGACCTTGAGGAAGGTCGAGAGGGTGGTAAGGCTGGGAGGATGACCAAGACAAGGCTTGAACTGAGCCAGGATGGGGTGACCCAGTCCTTCATGTCCCCAGCTGTGGAGGAGTGCAGCTCCATGAAACACCAGGGCCACAACGCCATCCACTGTGTCAAAGTGAAGGGCAGTCGGACATGTCACTTTGTCATGGATAGGTGGCCAAGACCAGACCCCTGATTGTCTAATGTCCATGATTTCTGAAGGTGTATGACCCTGACACACAAGCATGTGTGTGTTGATAAATGCACATATGTGCACACATGCTGTGCACATGAGTATACATGCATGCACACTTGCATGTAAGAAAACATGCACACACATGCACAGGGGCAAAAAGGCAAGTTCATGCATGCATGAGTGCCCACACACACACACACACACACACACACACACACACCAATGTGTGCTCTGCCACTTTTCTCCACAGAGGTTCCTACTCTAAGTGGACACCACCTTCTGAAGACAACAGTCAGTAAGTGAAATGCAGAGAAGAAGACCAGGACAGAAAAGGACACTCATTACCCTCATCTCTGTCCACTATCTGCCCCAAGGTCCCTGTTTCAAGCTCTCTGACTCTCTCATTTCCCTCTCCCCAGTTTGGCTCCCATTTCTTTGACCAAGCCCAGCAGTTGTGCTGAGACTTCCTGACACCTGGGCAGTAACTGTTGGAGAACAGAGTTATGGAGGTGAGACTTCTGGAAGGCAGGAGTCTTCATGGACAAGGAGAAATAGAGGCTGACTCCACCTGTTTTCTAACCTGGTCTCTTAGGAACAGAGAAAGAGCGGGAATGTTTCCTTTCTGCTCAGAACAACATCCCACTGGGACACGGATGCCCAGGAACTGAAGTATCAAGAGGAGGTGCACCTAATGAGCAGGAGACAGAACTGTAAGTAGAGCCTCTGATGCTGTCCCACAGCAGGTACATCTGGGATGGACAAGATACTGTGGTTGGTACTGGAGTCCTAAATCAAGCTAGGGGTCCAGTTCTTTCCTTCTGCTTGCTTGTCTGGCAGTCTGGCCACAGAGTTTCAGTCTCCATCTTCAACAATCTAGGCTGGATCCCAGACTCCCACACACACAGGCCTTCTTTTCAGATACCCCACCCAGGTGAGTCCGGGACCCCAGTAGATAATGCAAGCAGGAAAGATTCAGCAAGCATGAAAGTTGACAAATTTTACCCGACCTCACCTGAACCAAGCTAGTCCAGCCAAGATCCCTGAGATTGTGTGCTTGACTCCTTAGACATTTATTTAATGTGTTAAAAACTGGACTGTTTCTTAGAATCTATAATGTATAGATCATCGTTTACAATTCCATATTGGGACAGGAAGTCTAATTGGATCAGACTGAGTGAAGAAGTAGTATAAAGTATTTTCCATAAAATTAGAACACATCCAATGGTGTTTTGCATTTTAAAGATGGGACCTTGGAACTGCTAACAGATGTCACCTTGGACAACAGCTCCTGAGACGGTGGCTCCACAGGAAGTTCTGTCATGATAGGTTATCACATGAGCAAAGTAAATGATTCCAGAGGTCAGGGGGAAAACTACATTGCTTTACAGCACAACACCTGCTGAGACTGGATATACTTTCGGTGTGTAAGCCAATTTCTTTTGCTTTGCAATTCCAAATTGTTTGTGCAAGATTTTTGTTTGTATTTGGGGGACTCACAGGGGACTTGGTGTTATATTTTTTGATTTGGTTCTTTCAAAGGAATAATTAGAGTTTTCCACACTTTGCCATTTACAAGTTCATTATTTGGGTGAAGGTGCATGTGAAAGTAGGTGAAATTTGTGTGATCAAACCTATGTCAGTCATATTGCAGACCCATCCTCTCCACTGCTTTTTAAATCTAGAAAGCTCCTGGGCACAGTTACAGGTAATCAATTGCCTCTTGTGCCTTTTGCTACATTATTTCCTTGTTGCTTTCTTTTTGCATTTTGGGATTGATTCTAAATAGCAAACTTCTCCTATCACATGGAGGAACACAAACTTTTGCATTCCACAAAAGACCGCCCACATCATTCTCAGGAGCACACTTTTACATATAGAAGCTTTTTGCATTTATGGAGCCTCCCTGTCTGCACCATGGGTGTAAATAACTGGTGTGGTAGGATTCCTGGGAGGAGCAATGAGAAGATGCACACAGTGCTTCTAGCTCCCACACTTGGTAAGAACCCGCAAAGCCAGCAGTGTTTTCATCATGGCCATGAATTCATCTCCTCACTCCTGCCGTCATGTCCAGAGCCATAAGCTCCTTTGAACACATTTATGTTTATAGGACGAAATGATAACTGTGGGGGTTTCTTTCTCTGCTCCCAAGTATCTGTTTGTATTATTGTATTTCCAGGTCTTTGCCAATTCAATCCTGAGATAGATGCTCATGTGCATTAAATAGAATTATTATTTTGGGTCTTTTGTTAAGGATTTATCTTAACCTTTTATTCAGTTTCACTCAGTGCAGTTACAGGTAATCAATTGCCTCTTGTGCCTTTTGCTACATTATTTCCTTGTTGCTTTCTTTTTGCATTTTGGGATTGATTCTAAATAGCAAACTTCTCCTATCACATGGAGGGTTCCCTTTCAATACTCAATCAGTTTTTTAGTGCATAAAATCTAACTTGCTTCATTTTTTTCTACATTTTCTAAAATGTATTCACCTTTGTAAAAACACATAAATGAAGAAAGCAGGTAAGGTCTCCGCTCATTTGGATCTTACATGATAATGTCAAAGGTGGAAGATAATGAATCAAGGGTGTCTGTGATATGACATCCACAGGAATAAATCACATGGAGAAAGAGGAGAGATTGTCATGAAGGCAGTGGGATTCATTGGGGGTTATAGAGAGTGGTCTTCAGAGTTTCAGTCCATGAGTTCAGGTATTCTCAACAGGGAATCATCCTTTTAACATGCTGTTGAATTAATCTTGTGAGTATTGTACTGAGAATATTTTCATTTACATTCATGAAGAACATCAGCCTGCAATTTTTCTTCCTTTGTATAGTCCTTATCTGTCCAGATCATATAGTCCTTATCTGTCCAGATCATTAGATATCTAAAGCAAAAAAAAACACCAACTTGGATCCAGGGACCCCTTTGAAATCAAATACCACGTGATTCCACATTCATGAGAACTCTAAAGTAACCAAACTCATAGATTCCAGAGCAGAAGGAGTGCAGGAGGGAACACTTGCTCTGTTTTATTAAGTTAGTTACAAAAGACATTGAATTTCCAGACACATACAACATAGTTCCTGGAACTAACAAATGATATTGAAAATGTCCCAGGAGGACAGACCTGATGTTAATTGTTCCCACCACAGACAAATACAAAGCAAAAAAAAGGTGGGGTGCACACAAGGACACTCTGGGAGGGGATGGACGTGTCCATGGCATTGATTGGGTGAGGGCACCAGGCTTCCTACGAGTCTGAACTCACCAGATCATGCACATTTCATAGTGAAGTCCTTCAGCCTCAGCTAGATCTCAGTAAAGCTGCTTTAAATAAAGTACAAGGGACAACTTGTGAGACAGAACCCTCGGCCTCTGGAGAAACCTCACATGTCAGCAGCTTCAGAGTGACCACCTCCCCCTCAACATTCTCAGACAACGTGACTCTCCCATCTTTCTCTACCCCATTCTGGCTTCCTTTTGAAATTTGAAGCATGAAACAAGCACCTTCACAGGGATTATTAGGCTGCTCGATCCTGCTAGACACACCTCTGCTGTGTGGCCTCCCCTTATCCTGGAGGTCTCTGTTGAAATGTCACCTTGTTCACATCATTTTCCCTGGCTTACAATAAATGCACTCCCCCATCTACTCTCCTTTCAACCTGCCACATTTTCTCCATAGCAATGATTATCATATGATGTAGTCTATGATCCTTTCTTTTTTTTTGTAATGAATACATGAAAACTGCCCATGATTTTTGGATGCCATGAGATGTTTTAATACATGTTTACATTATGTAATGTAGAAATCCATCTATCTCCCCTGTGTGGTGAAAACATTCAAAATTTTTCTCAATCCTTGTTTTACAATTTGCTCTTCACATTATTTATCTGTAATTGGATTCTAGCGACTTTTATTTCTCGGTTCCTTGGTGAGGCCCTTCTGGGAACATGGTTGGAACTCAGTTTATATTGCTCAAGTGCATGAAAGAATTGCTCATGAAAGCTGTGGAACAGTACATCTTGCTGAGAGAAAGGAAGAGAGGGACTGGATTTCTTCATCAGAGGTGGGAAGGGGACAACTAAAGGGGGCCAGGCACAACACTTAGTGCTGCTGTTTTTCTCTTTCCTGATAGTCCCAAGAAATGGAACCACAGAATTATACGCAAGTTTCCGAATTCCTCCTTCTGGGATTTTCAGAAGACCCAGAACTGCAGTCCCTCATCTTTGGGATTTTCCTCTCCATGTACCTGGTCACTGTGCTGGGGAACCTGCTCATCATCCTGGCCACCATCTCAGACTCCCACCTGCACACGCCCATGTACTTCTTCCTCTCCAACCTGTCCTTTGTGGACGTCTGCTTCACCTCCACCACCATCCCAAAGATGCTGGTGAACATCCAGACACAGAGCAAGGACATTACCTATGAAGGCTGCATCATACAGATTTATTTTTTTGAATTATTTGTACTGTTGGACAACTTCCTTCTGGCTCTGATGGCCTATGACCGATATGTGGCCATCTGCCACCCCCTGCACTACATGGTCATCATGAACCAGAGGCTCTGTGGATTGCTGGTTTTGGTGTCCTGGATCACAAGTGCCCTAAATTCCTGGTTGCCAAGCCTAATGATGTTGTGACTGTCCTTCTGCACAGACTTGGAAATCCCCCCTTTTTCTGTGAACCTAATCAGGTGGTCCCCCTTGCCTGCTCTGACACTCTTCTTAATGACATGGTGATGGATGTTACATGTGTGGTGCTGGGAGGTGGCCCCCTCACTGGCATCCTTTACTCCTACTCCAAGACAGTGTCCTCCATCTGTGCAAATTTCATCAGCTCATGGCAAATACAAAGCTTTCTCCACCTGTGTGTCTCACCTCTCTGTGGTTTCCTTGTTTCATTGTACTGTTCTAAGTGTGTACTTTAGCTCTGCTGTGACCCAAAACTCACAATCCAGTACAACAGCCTCAGTGATGTACAGCATGGTCACCCCCATGCTGAACCCCTTTGTCCTCAGTCTGAGGAATAAGGACATCAAGAGTGCTCTGAGGAGATTCTCTGAGAAACTACACAAGCATCCACTGTTCTGAGACTAAGAAGCTGCCATTGATTGCAGAGTGTGAAGCCTCAGAGCAAGTAATTGCAAGTTTGTTCAGATCATGGAAGTAGGACTTGTGCCTTCTATTTATTGTCTCAAGTTTCCATTTCTTTGATTTCAACTCCTCTATAAAAGATGAGCACTCAAACTTGTGAAGCTTTCTCCTCTTTGACATCTGAACAGTGTTCACCTTGGTCTCTTTCACACTTTCTCAATGCCATTTTCAATGGTGGATTAGAAATCTTGGAAATTCCCATTTATCTCATTGGACAACTTGCATTTTTAAAAAAATAACTTCTCAAATACCAGAACACAAACAAGAAATTTTTCTCTTCTTTCTTTCTTTTTTCATTTTGTTATTCAAAAGCAGTCGTGTGCTGAACTCCTCCTAGGAAGAAAGCACACTTGACAACCAAGCCTCGTGTGTCATTTTGCACTAGAGGGAATCCCAGGACCACAGTTTTGCCCTGTGGGTGCCTCGTGCCTCTGGCTTCAGCCTCTCAATGGCTCTTCCAGGTGATGTGGACTCTAACAGACCAGCGTGAGTCAAGACCCAGCACAGCTTCTTTCTCATGTCAGAGTTCTGTTTACTTACTCAGCTTGGTGTCCATGGTGTGAAAACCAGAGTGACCGGTTTGGTGCAGACCTCACCAACTCACAGAGCGTTGATTCAGTGGTGGAGTCGGGCATCAGAAGGCTCACTTTCTGGATAGAAAGCAGCCCCCATTACAGGGGAGTTCTGGGTCTCTATAGGTTACATGCTGGGAGATGACTGAACCACTGAAGACTTCGTCAGAAAAGATCAGTACTGGCACTCAGGAAACATTTTGTGAGAGTTTGTAATTTGCATTTACTGGACAAGGATGGAGGGTCCAGGGTTCAGCATTCAGTGCTTATCTCCTTCCCTCCAGGGTCTATTGTACTGTCACTGGAGACGTATTTACTTGGGGAAGGATCAATATTTTGACTGCTCCCCCGCAGAGAATGTCATTTTTAGGCTTGATGGACATCTTCTTCACAGGGATTGTCTTGTCACTGGGAAGGGATGTATTGGGAAAGGACCAATGTTCTCAATATTTCACCTTCTTCCTCCCTCTTCCCAGGCTGCTGTATTGGGGTTGTCATTTCCATACCATTTGCTTGGTCTCTGCCACAATCACATCAGACATTTATCAGATATATATTTAGGAAATACAGATCTCCAAGTCATGTCTCTATGGAAAGACAAATTTCAAATGATAGGTAGATCAATTTGCCTCAACATCAAAGTGGACCTTAAAGAGGAGACGATAAACTGTATATTGTATTACTACAAAAAACATGTCTTTTTCATACTGGAAATACAATTACTGTGGATGGAAAGATTGGATCCCATGTGCAAGTGAGTTTGCTCATCAAAGATTGATTGGCATTGCTTGAAGGCATTATTGAGTTATCTGTTTCTGCCTGAAAATTTCCAGCAGTTTCTAGAAATATGAATCCTTATGTGTACTGAATGAAGTCACTTATGGTTTGGTTATGAGGTATCCCCTCAAAGGTTCAGTATTAGGCAATTCAGGATGTCAGATATGAAATGAGGAAAGCTGTCACTTCTTCAGTGGATTAATCCACTCAATGGATTAATAATTTGAATGGACTACTTGGTCATAAGTGTGGACAGAGAAGTGAGGCTGGAGGAAGTAGATCATGGTTAGGGGGAGGCCCTTGGGATTCTATTTTGTCTCTGGCTCCTCATTCTCTCTACATCCTTGCCATGAGCTGAGCACCTTTCCTCCTCCATGCCTTTCTGCCCTGTTTGGCATCATTTCAAGTCCAGAGCAATGGCATCAGCCAATCATGGACTGAACCTCTGAAACCATGATCCCAAAATAAGCTCTTGTCATGGAAATTGTCCTTGTCAGGGATTTTCAGTCACAATGATGAACATCTGACTGACACACCTACCTTCTCTATATGTTATCATGATACTAGAGGAGTATTGAACAAGCAAAATTAATATTATCCTTTCTGTATCTCCTTCATGTGCAGGGATCATTTCAGTCTTCATGTTCAATGGATGACTCAGAAGAGAGCTTGAGTTCCTGCCCAGTCATGCAATTTCAGATCACAAACATGCAAGCAACTTCCCACACAAACATGCATGTTCTTTTTCCTGGAAAATAATCACCATTTATCACTTTAAATTACATTCCCATTGAATAAATTTGAACAAGAGAGTAATTCGGAATGGTGTCTTTAAATATCAAAGCAAATTCCAAAACAAAAAAGAGCAGATTATTCTACTTGCTTTCAGTTCCCTTCCTTTCACTTACTGTAAGGGTTAACTATTGCTGTGTAACAAATGGGTTTAATATAATATCTTACCATCAAATAGAAGTGCATGGTGATGAGTTCTTCTGAGCTCACTGGTCCCCTTTTGAATCTGCAGAGTTGTGTGTCCCCTAGGTCCCTCTGCCCACCTCAGCTGGGCTTTCTGGTGCACTGGGGACTCAGCTGTGTTGGCTGATCTAGGGTGGCTTGACAGGAACTGGCTTGTCTTCCAGATTCCTTATCCTCCAGCTGTCTAGCCTGGTTTTTTCAGCAGCCAAGGCAGGTTTCCAACACAGAGCAGCAGAAATGTCCTTGAAAGTCCCTTGGGACTCACCAACAAGCTCATCATATTTTATTGCCAAAGCAAATTAAAGACCCTAAACTCATCTTAATCATCTTAAGTCTTGAAGGATGACTTCTTCCAAATCCATCCTCAGGAGCTGATCATCTTAGAGAAGAGGATAAAAGTTAAAATAGGGTCATCCCTCCATGTCCAAGGAGAACTGGTTCTACGACCGTCAGAGATACACAAATCTGCCTCTGTACCAGGAAAGAGACTGAGAGCAAAATGTACTGAATGAGCAGGGCTTGGTGCCAAGAAGAGTTTATGAAACACGTAGCAACCCTGCTTGAACACATACATACAGGAAATATGGCCTGCATTCATGATGGAATAATATTTGGCCATTAAACAGGAATAAAATCCTGTCATTTGATAGTAATTTTATGGAATGTTCATTTTCACATAAGGATTTATGGATCTGCATATACCACTTGTGATCCTTTTGGAAATGTTTTGTGTATATGACCTGTTACAAGTATTCTCAAATGTCTGTATTCAGTTATAGAGGATACTTGGTTACAAGTAACAAAGAGCCAAACCACTTACTGAAAAAATTCTGTATTTGTTTATATATCACCCGTTTCTACCTAGGAACTCAAGGCTACCCTCACAACATTTTGATGCAATTGAGGACTTAGTCTTCTGGTGTTTTTCTACAATATCATCCTCAATGTGTTTTTCTAATCTCATGGTCACAGAATAGCTGCTATACCACCAGATATCAAATCTATATTCCAGCCAGGAAGACTGGAAGAAGACTCAAGGTTGAAGTATAAAGGGAGTCACAGGTAGGTCTTTGCAAAATACAAACCAACAACAACAACAAAAAAACTCTCAGATGAAGTATAAAACACAGATGGGAAAAGTGTTATATCAACAACTCAATGAGTTTTCAAATAGTTAATATCCTCCAAGAAGCCAGAACTCACAAAAGAAATAGAATCTAACAGCCACACAGAAGCCTCTGTGGCATCAATTCCTGGTGCTACTTCTGCCCCTGTGGTAATGACTATCTAGAATCATAAGAGCACAGATTACCTGTTGAACGAAGTAAACTTCTAATAAACAGAATTGTGCACTTTTGTGCTGCCTTATTCTGCTCAATATTGTCTGATATGCGTTTTGTCCATTGGGATGATGTGATGTGTGTTTTCCATAAAACTCCACCTAACAGACTTCAGTTTACAGCTCTTTGGCCACAACTAGGGCATGAGAGATGGTGGGTAGAATAATGCCTGAAGCAATGTCCACATCCCACTTCCCTGAACTCTGAATATGTTAGTCAGGAATAGAAGAGATTAGGCTTCTGACAAGTGACCACAGAGAGGGATATTACCCCAGGATATCTGAGGAAGTCAAAGTTACCACAAGGTCCTTACATGTGGAAGAGAAAAATAGAAGTCTCAATGTTGGTGTAATGCAATGTGAGGAAGACTCACCTGCCACAGCTGGCCTTAAAGAGGGTGGAGGTGGCCATGAGACAAGGAACATGGTCAGCCTCCAGAAGCAGAGAAAGGATTCTGCCTCACAACCACTTGAAGAAAAAGCTCTGCAGATACCTCAATATATATCCCAATTAAAAACATATTGGATTTCTAAACTTAAGTAATGAAACGTTTTACATTTGTATCCTTTTATAATTCCACTGATTGGTGACAGTTGGTTATAGCACAAACAGAAACCAATAGACATGGCAATGCTTTGACTGAAGTGATTGACAGAGTGGACAGACAGCTCAAACCAAATCCATGTACTGGTGTTGAGGGAAAATCCAAGAATGGATAGAAAGTGTTTAGGAAACCTGGCCGATCTTTCCCACCATGAAAACCTGAACAAGATGACTTTTAATGGAGTAACAAGGGATAATTTAATTTGGTTTTCATTACAGTATATCATAAAGCTGTGTTTATCAAAACTTTTGAAATGATTTCAGTCTATACATGTATATATGGAGAATTATCCAAAAAAATCCAATCCAATAAAAGCTATGCTATTATAAATATCCAAATCCATGACAAAAGGTTTTTGTAGTACCTGGTGCTTGAATGATTATTCTTTGGAAGTGAACTTGCATTCTTAAAATGAATAACAATTATAATTGAATTTTCAGGCAAGAGGTAAAAGAGTATAGGACTTCTACAAGAAATGATAGATTAATACACTGAGAATTAAAAACGATGGAAGAACTAAAACAAGTAGAATTGAGAACATGATGGGTGGATTCAAGTATGAAAATGTGCATGTCTCCAACAATATTCTATTGAGTAAAACAGGACACATGCAGACAGAACAATCCCACATTCTGTTTCACATGTGCATATTTTACAGTCTATTGGAATGTGTAAGACTGGCTACCAGAGGCTGGGAAGGGTGGGTGGGGAAGGAGGAGGCAGGTGGGAGGTTGGAGAAATGGTGCATAAACACAGTGAGAGAGGAGGAATGAGTTCAGTCAAATTCTCCAGCACAGAAAGTAATTCACATTATATGTTTTATGAATAACAAGGAAAGAGCTCAAGTCTCAAGAGAAAAGTTAGTGAGGAGGAGAGAGAAACATTAATTATCTTCATTTATCAGTACATCCTCCATACACATATTGAAAGATTACACTGTGCACTGTACATACAATTTTACATGTTATTTACACATTTTCCTGAAATTGTTTAAGAAAATGGAATTGTTGACTATCCTGATTTGATCATTCCACACTGCACACTTGAATTGAACTATTACACCATACCCCATAAATTTGTACAATTAAGAAAATAATTTTTAAAATACAATATTTTAAAATGTGCATGTCAAAAACATTGATAAAATATTTTTTAAATATTTAAAAAACTAGTTGAAAATACATGATATCTTGTATAATGTGAAAATCTGTCTCATTATTACAATCATTTACCTATATTTACTGCAAAACATCCAGTCTTAAACCTCAAATATGGACAATGAAATGTATCTTAACAATGAAATATATTTAAATTGAATAAAATCTAAAGAAGCAAAATACACATATACAAATTATTTCAAAACAATTATAATTTTAAAAGCCCAAGATCCTAGAATCACCTGAACCACTGACCTAAAAGAATAAATACAAATGGCTCAGAAACATGAAAAGGTGTTGATTTCATGAATACACAGAACAATCACATTAAAATAATCAAGGGAACTTCAAGTGCCTTACCTTGGTGTTGGATTTCTTCCTAAGACTGCTCACCCTGAAACAGAGCCTTCCTTGATGGGGAGAATCCCAGAAGCAGGAGTTTAATCAGAAGCTTCTGTTTTGTTCCACCTTTAATTTTGCATCAGCAAAGCTTCTCTAGAGCCAACTGAACCTCAGGTCTGGAAGCCTGGCCTGGTCCACACAGACTGGGCAGGGGCCTCTTCATCCCCTCTGTGTCCTTGGCTGGGGCCTCTTCCTTCCCTCTGTGACCTCAAGCTCGTTGCCTGGTGACCATAAGCTCTTGCTTCCTTGTCAAGCAGTGACCAGGAACATCCAGACACAGTGTGTATAACATGGTCCAACAAACTGGCAAATGCCAAGTATAGTTTTAAATCTTCATTTAATTTTTACTGACATGTGAATGTGCATGTGAACAGGGGTCAGGGTGATACTTTAGCCCATGCACACTGTGTCCAGTGAACAAAACAGCATAAGGAACCTTTCCCTCTCCATGTCCATTTCTTGTGTTCCCAGGTTTGAGCTCCTCACTTCTAGATCCTCATAAAACACAGGACAACACGTTGTGCTCTGCAGCCCCTCCTCCCCCACTCAGCTGTGGAACTCCAGGACTTCTTCTTTCTACTGAACTGTGTTCTGCTACCCATTTTCCAGCATCCCTCCCTCCCTCCTTCTGCTCCTTCCTTGCCAGTCACTGGGGTCACTATTCTGAATATAGACTGAGGCTCCTTTACTTCCACATAGGACAGAGCACATGTGGGGTTGGCTGTCTGTCTTCTTTCATGTAGCACCATGTCCCATCCCCATTATTTTGTTATGAATGATAGGATTTCTTTCTTCCTGGAGGCTGAAGAGTACTCATATGGATACACTGCATCTCCCTTTTCCATGCCTCTGCCATGGGAAACTAGGATGGTTCCCTCCCGTGACGGTTATGCTACTGCCCAGGGAAAGTGGGGATGAGCAGGTGCCTCCTTTGAATGCTGGTTTCATTCCCTCTGTGTTGTCTGTCTTATCAAGATCTACCTCCATGAGTCTGGAGTATTTTTCTACCTCAAAGCCTCTTAGGAAATCTACCTATGTGTATGTTTTTGGCCCAGATTCTCTCCTCTCTCTTCAACCATCCCCTGAATTTCCTTCTATTCAACAAGAATTCACAGGGGACAAACTCCTTACCAGGAACTATACTAGACATCACGGTTGCAAGCACAGATGAGCTACACTTCTGAAATTCAAGGAATTGATACTGCGTATGAGTAGTAAAATTCAGTAAGTTCAGTGTGACTGAAAGGAAAGGAATCATACAAAGGCAGGAAACCTTCCAGTTGGTCTCATTTGCATCACCACAGAGCACATCTCTGCAAGTGAGTGTCCAAGTCAAAAAGAAACACAGAGGGTCACTTCTGAGAATGTGTATTAAAGGTAAAAGATGTTGTTTCTTCAATATGAAAAACAAACCATTATTGTAGATAACTGGGAAAATGCCACATTGTATTCATCAAACTTGGAACTTTATGAACAGTACCAAGGACAGGAAAGACCCTGAAGGAAGACCCAAGGAGAGAGCTGCTTTAAACTTGTAAAAGTAGAAGACTTCAAAGGGCTGGATGAAGGAGGCCAGGCGGCTCTCTGGTCCTCAGCGTCATGTATGCTGCTACTCAGCAGATAATGTTATGGCTTTCCCTGAGGGATCCAATGCCCTTGGCCCCTTCATCTGCCTGCTCTTCAGACTGTGGAACAAGGGGCTCAGTATGTGAGTGATCTTCACCAAGGTCACTCAAGGTTACCCTAGACAGCAGATGTCTGCAGAACTGAGGTAGACCTCAAGGCCAGTGCTCAGGTGTCAATCTCATGTGTCCCTCAAAGGCACTGTGGTAAAGGCAGATCCCCCACTTGGTGCTATTGGAAGGTGGTGGAAATGCTAAGAGGAGTTCTAGTAGGAAGTTTTACTTCACTGGGGGATCACCCTGTGGAAGGGATTGCGTATCCATGTCTCCTCCTCTTCATTTTTCATTTCCTGGCTATGAGGTGAGCACCTTTACTCTGCCACATGCCTGCCACCCCCATCATGTGCTCACTGCCACAAGACCAGTCCATCAACCTGGAACCTTGCAAACCATGAGCCCAAATACAACTTCTCTTCTTATAAATCTTAGGTATTTTGTTAAATTAATAGAACACTGACTAAAACAGTCGGTGCATGAAGCAAGGACACCACCAAGTAAAAGGCTTTGGACTAGACCCTGGCTGATTTAATTCTGAGTGGATGAAAGTAGTCTAAATAATGAAGAGGATTTCAGTAAGAGAGAAAGACCTAGAACAATAGAAACTAAATACAATTCTATGTTATTGATGAGATGGCCTGAACAGAGGAACTCAGTACTCTGGCAAAATCACAGAACAGTGTGGGATTCCCATGGTTGTGCAGAAGAGAGGCAGTAGAAGATGTTCACTTAAGAAAAAGCCACATTCTCAATCAAATGTTCGTATGTACTCTCTCCATTAGTGTCTACATAGCAGAGAGAGCAAGAACAATGAAATATCAGGTGCCAGCAATTCTTACCATCCCAATTCTGCTTATTTCAATATCCAACATTTCCACACCAATCTGCAAAGCAACCTTCACCACAGTCTGCTGCACACGTTACATCTGCATTGACATAAAGCCACAGCACATTATCAGCAAACTGTTCTCTCTCATCTACCTGATCTCATAAGGGTCACTCTAAACACAGGATAGACCATGGCAGCTACAACTGCATGGGAGAAAGTGAAAAACAAACCATGAGTCTTGGAGCAAAAGGAAAAGTCATTAAAATTTTAACTGTGAACAAATGGCGTGCTCAGACAACACTCATTTTTTCATTTATAATTTTAATCAACTTTTTATTTGGAGAAAATTGTAGATTGACATATTCTTGTTAAGAAATGAGGCCAAAAGTTCCAAGGACACTTTAGTCAGCTTCCACAAAAGACTGTGCAAAATATCACAGCCAGGTATTTACACTGATGACAAGGAAATGAAATTGCACAGCAAAGAAAAGCATCCACACCCATGTTTCTGCAGCTTCATTCAAAACAGCTGAGCTGTGGAGTCAACCTAAGTGCCCATCACCAGATGAATGGAGGAGAAAATTGTGTCACCTACACAACATGGAACATCATTCAGCTGCACGGAAAGATGAAATCCTGTCACTGTGACAATGTGGATGGAGCCAGAGGACATTGTACTGAGTGAATAAGGCAGATACACAAAGGCAAGCACTATGTGGTCTCTCTCATATGAAGAAGTTAAAAAAAATCAAACAAAATGCCAACCTGAATGTAGAATAGATGTTGGTAGGGGTTGGAAAGAGTGAATTATCAGGTTGGCTTTCATGAGTATACACTATAGGCATGTGTGGAAATACCAGGCTGAAACTTGCAAGAGTTTACAAATAATACATGCTCATCAAAGTAAAATACAGAACAGTTCCCATCGGTCAAGGATCCTAAATGCTTCCCCATTACAGCCACAGTCCACCTGCCCTCCCTGCCCAGTGACTGTCCTCTCATGACCATTAACCTAGTCACAATTTATTTATTACAGATATTTCAAAAAGTTGTCAAGCACATAAAATTGTCCACCTGTGGAAAATGGTGGAGTAGATACCTGTGAGGACAGGTTTGTCCATAACTATGGTCAGTACTGTGGACACCACACTGAAATAGAAAGAGGATCCAAAAGATGAGGATATAACCTGATGACCAGCTAACACCCTGGTATGTTTAAGGCTACCTTGTCAAGAATGTAATTTATGGAAGTGATACAGCAAGGAACACACAAAAGAAAACCTATTGTCAGCCAGGCACGGTGCTGCATACCTGCTATCCCAGTGACTCAGGAGTCTGAGGCATAAAGATTACAAATTCAAGGTCAGCCTCAGCACCCAGCTAAGCTCTAAGCCACTTAGTAAGACCCCATCTGAGACAGAAAACAGGGCTCTGGATGGGTAAATATCCCTGGGTTCAATCCATGGGATCAAATTTTTCTCTCAGATTTTCCCCCACAATAAATTATAAAAATGACCTTGCTTTTTAAATATATATCACAAGTGAATAAATATTATGACTATTTTCAGTGAAATAAACAATTACTTAGCATGATATAGTCATTTGAGCTTAAATTATTTCTAGAAATATATCTTATGTGATAAATGAGAATTTGCAACTCTTCCTTTTCCAAAGATGGGAATGATTTGGGGAAAGTTGGAAAAGGACAAGTGGAGAGGATTTGATTTCACAGAGATCAGAAAGCATCATAAAGTGAATGAAGCAGTGGAATTGCATGCAGAGGTGGAAATCAAAGGAATAGAAACTCACAAATAAAGTAGGAGGAGCAAGTTCTGCTTCCACTTTCTGAAAATAACCCAGTTTCTTGCTCAGAAGTTCAGAGTCCTGCAATCATGGACGTTTCTCCAGTTTCAGTCAATTGACATTTAATCTTTCTCTTTCAAAGAGTCTCCTCAGTGCGCTCTTCAGGTCCTGATTCCTCAGACTGTAGATGAAGTGGTTCAGCATAGGAGTGACCACAGTGTACATCACAGAGGCTGTTGAAGTTGAACGTGAGTTTTGGGTCACTGCAGAACTGAGGTACACACCTAGGCTCGTGCAATAAAATAAGGAAACCACAGAGATGTGAGAAGCACAGGTGGAGAAGGCCTTGTACCTCCCCTGAGCTGATGGGATTGCACGGATGGAGGAAACCATCTTGGAATAAGAGTAAAGAATGCCAGTGAGGGGGCCACCACCCAGCAAGATGGCAGCAACATAAATCACCAACTCATTGAGAAAGGTGTCAGAGCAGGCAAGTTGGACCACATAGTTGAGCTCACAGAAGAAGTGGGGGATTTCCAAGTCCCTGCTGAAGGACAGGCACAATACCATTAATCTTTACAACAATGCATATAAAACTCTCACAACCCAGGACACCAGAATTAGCAATCCACAGAGATGGGGCTTCATGATGACCATGTAGTGCAGGGGGTGACAGATGGCCACATACCTGTCATAGGCCATCACAGTCAACAGAAGAATGTCCAACTCTATAAGGAGTACAAAGAAATGAATCTGAGTGATGCAGCCTGGGTATGTGATGGCCTTGCTCTGTGTCTGGATGTTCAGCAGCATCTTTGGGACGTTGGTGGAGGTGAAGCAGATGTCCACAAAGGACAGGTTGGAGAGGAAGAAGTACATGGGTGTGTGCAGGTGGGAGTCTGAGATGGTGGCCAGGATGATGAGCAGGTTCCCCAGCACAGTGACCAGGTACATGGAGAGGAAAAGTGCAAAGATGAGGGGATGTAGTTTTGGGTCCCCTGAAAATCCCAGAAGGAGGAATTCTGAAATCTCTGTGTCATTCATTGGTTTCATGTGGTTGATGTGACTATGAGAGAGAGTGAAGGAAAGAGGGAAAGGAGAAGCATTTCTACTGTTTAATTTCTATTTTCTCTCATTTTTAATTACAGTAAAGACATCATTTTTAGATCTCATATGAATCTGGTCACCTTTCAAGGCATCACCTACACTCTTTAAAACAAGTTTCTTCCCATCTCTTAGCATTTCCTCAAGAGGTCGTATACTCTAGAACTATACTGAGAAATCTCTAGTGTACTTAAAGAAAAAAAGTTGAATATTTACAGTGTCCTGGGAATAATCTAGAAAATGTGTGAATGGGGCAGAAAACCAATATCCCCACAATCTAAAGATGGAGAAAATTATAAGCAAATTTTGAAAATTATATCACATCCCAGATAAGGAGATGCTTGGGAAAAAAAGAAAATAAGGTAAAAAAGAAGAGAGTAGATGGAAGTTTTTTGTTTAAAAACTGGACTTTTGGCAAAAAAGCAAAGAAGTTGACAAATCATATTTGAACAACAAAAAAATATCCGCAGGAAAACAGAGAAAGTGCCACAGGCTGTGAGGGAAGAATGTCTGGCAGGAGGCAAAGACCATGCCAAGGCCCTGAGGAATGTGCCCATTTCAGAAGTCCAAGGCCAGCAAGGAAGCCAGAGTGGCAACAGGAAAGAACAAGAGGGAGAGGGATGGCTCAGAGGTAAGAGCCGAGCAGTGACTAGAGGCTGGGAAGGGGAGTGGGGAGGGAGGACGGGATGGGCTAAGTGACGGTAAAAGTCACAGAGAGGACATGAAGTCCTAGTGTCCCACAGCACAGCAGGGGACTTGAGTTCCCACATGTTTCATTTATTTCATAATAGTTAGAAAACAGGAGTCTGAGTTTTCCTGTCACTCACAATGACAAATACTGAAAGACATGATTGGGATAATCACACCGATTTGGTCATTAAACATTGACACACATAGCAAAGTGTCACCCAGTCCACCACAAATAAATGCAATTGTTATATGTGAATTAAACAGGGAAATCAATTTGAAAAGGTGATTCTCCTTGTAATGTCTTCCGTAGGAGAGCTTTCTTGATGACGTGTGCTGCAAGGTGTGATTACACCTGATGACAGCTGCTGTGTGTGGCTCCTCAGATCTCAGAGCTGACAGCAGCATGCCGAGTTCACAGTGTCAGCCCCAGTGTTGTGTTTGTTAGCACTGCATGAACATAGAACGGGACTCTGAAACTCCACCGCATTAGTTGTAAAATGTTGCACTAATATCAGTCGGTGCATAAGGACCTGGTGGGAAGCAAATGAGGTAACGTAAAGAAAATCTAATTTAACTTACAAGAGGGGAACAGTGTAGAGGAATGTGGACTGAAGACAATGAAAACCGCTCTGTGCAGATGCAAAGTCTATGAATCCATGAGAGACACCAGCCTGCTGGGCTCATCAGAGCCTGTACCAAGAGCCAAGATGTGGAATCCACCAGGACGTCCATCATGGGATGAATAGGGAACGAAAATGTTTCCGTCAATGGGAGGACAGATACAGAACACTACAGAATCATATTTAGCTAAGAAACAATGAATCCTGCCATTTACAGCTGTGTGCATGGAAACAGAGCATGCTGTCATTCATGTGTGGAAGCTAAAATCCTCAACTTACACAGGAAGAGAGTGGAATCGTGGTCACTGGAGACTGGAAGTGTGTGAGGGAGGGGGGACAGAAGAAATGGAGACAATAGCTCCCAACCTCTGAGAGGCAGGAGAAGCCAGCTCTGGGGTCTGCAGCACAGTAGGGGAATTGTGGCCACAGCAACCTTCCACACACTTCACAGTAACTACAAGAGCCTGAAGATTCTCAGCATGTAGGAGTGACTAATGCTGGAGGAGAAGCAATGCTGACCACGCTGCCTTGCACATTTCACCCTGCATGCATCTTCCAAAGTATTCTACTGTACCATGTAAATAGGTAGGAATGTTATGTGTCCATTAAAACATACTTAAAATCATATTTACCACTTTGAAGAATGCAGTTGTCTTGTGCTACTGAAATATCAAGAGAAATGATTCTACCCAAAGCTTTTGCATTCACACTATGAATTAGCTGCAGAACTTTCCTTTGAACTGAAGTGCACTGTCACTTAGTTTCACCTGTCGTCCTGAGTCCTGGAACCCCTGAAAGCTCAGGGATGATGGTGGGCTGTGTTCTGATGAAACCATCAGAAGGGTTGGGACCCCACAGGTCAGCAATGCACTGACATGTCCCACCCACCAGCCTCCCACCTGAGCAGCACAGCAGCCCTGGAGTCTCAGGTGTTCACCTGGGGAGGGCATGGCTGACGTGGATTCCAGCTGTGGGACACCAGGGCCCAGCATCTTGAGAGGGTAGTGCATTACCCACCAGCCTGTGGAAAGACCTAAACTCAAGAATCAAAGCTCAAATTCTATGAAATGCATATTGCTTTTACACTATCGTAAAGTCAACAACGGTCATTAGGTGAAGGCATCAAAGTTTTGGAAGGTCTACGCATTGAGCCCAGGTCCCTTGCTCTGAAACCTGTATGTGTGCAAATGTGTGCCTGCACACACACACACACACCCTCACACACACTCACACACTCACACACACACACACTCACATACTCACACACACATACACTCACGCACACACTCACATACTCACACACACACATACACTCACACACACACACACACTCACATACTCACACACACATACACTCACGCACACACTCACACACACTCACAAACTCACACACACTCACATACTCTCACACACACATACACTCACGCACACACACTCACACGCACACACACTCTCACACACACACACGGCATCATGTGCCATCCCGGGCTCTCACCACACAATGAGGAGGCAGTGCACACACAGGGAAGCTGTGGTTAGCATATCAATTTTCCTCTAAAGAATGAAGAAATGGTAGTCAGAAACTGTAGTCTGTCAATCTCCCAACACAGGTAACCTTGGTAATCCATTTTTGTATGGCTATTACTTTCTGTGTGTTTAAAGAAACAAAAAATAAATGCTCAATGAACAGAAGGGGATGCTGAATGGACCTGAGTGGGGAACTGTCCCTGGGACACTGGAAGGAAGGAGAAGCTTCCTTGATTCCACCTTCCATGTATCCCCTGGGTGGCGCACAAAAGTATAAGGCATCAAAACAAAAAGGACATATTTTTAGTAGGAAAGATGAATGTCACAAGCCAACAATCCATAAAAAGAAGTAAAGTGAGAAAAACAAACGCTCTCCACACTGTTCCTGGGAGAGCAGGAGGATGGCCTCCCAGAGGCTGCTGCACCTCTCTGGCCATTGTCTTCACAGGGTTGGTCACTGGGTGAGGTAGGACTCTATCTTATTTTTCTCAGTGGGTTTTGCTATGTAATACTTAGGCCATGGTGTTGATCTCTTTTAAAAATATTTTAAATTTTAAACAACAATGGTAGATGTGTGTATGTTTGAGGCACAGTGTGATCCTTGAATGCATGTGAGACATGTGTGATAATCAGTCAGTGAATTAACATCTCCATCACCTCAACGTTGATCACTCCTGGGTGTTGGGAATAATCAGAATCTTCTCTACCAGCTATTTCAAATCCACAACCAGCAGCTATGACCACAGTTACCCACTGAGCAAGAGAGCACTAGGGTCATTCCTCCTGTGAGCTCCACCCTGTGTCCCTGGTCGTCACCTCAGTTCCCTGCACGTCCTCCCAGCTCTGGTAGCCACAGCTCCTCCAGTTCTAGGACTGATCTCTTTTTTTGAGATAAGGTTGTGAAATTGTCACTTTCCTTTTCAGCATCATAAATAAATGAATCAATGAATTAAGCAGGAAAGCAGACCATCCAACAGCCTGGTAACCACAATCTCCCGGGTCAGGCAGTTCTGGTTTTGCTCTGGGAGGACCTCAGGCCAATGTTCTTGGTGTCCATTCTCTGGACCTCTCCATCAGGGCTTCTTGGGTCTCAATGACCTGGGTGAGCACTCTGAGAGCAAGAAACCACCACGTCCTGTCCAGTCCAAGATGGAGCATTCTGAGGAATTGCAGAGAGGAGACATACATAGCTCCCCAGACTTCTCATTAGGCACGTCCTCACTGTGGCAACACTGGGCACATGATTAATTCCCCTGCTGGACAGTGTTCTGCACCAAGGACGTTTCTCTTTCCAGGAGATTCTCTATTCCCAAGAGACTGGGTTTACAGTCAGGAGAATTCAGTCTATTACTCCATCTCATGCCCTCTTCTTCCTCCCAGAGATTTAACCTGAAGTCATCCCAAGCTGATGTTCTCTCCCAGGTCTGACACGAGGTACCTATCTAGACTAGGGCTCTTCGATCTCCACAGACTTGGGTTGTGTTGGGGACACGGCCCCTGATACCTCAAGGGGGTTTCTATCTCCCTCTTCACCCAAGTTTATAAACCATGGGTCTACATTCTTGGCTTTATGACTTTGTCCCCAGATCAATTAGAACATTCATTAAAAACATGTTCAGAGTTGTCATTTAGTCCCTCGGTGATAAAGACTTCGTTAAAGTGATGATATTTAGATCTTTTGATGCAAACTTCTCTGAGATTTGTACCTTATAATTCCATTAATTTTTTGCAAAAAGTCCCTTCGAGCAGGTTCCCTGTCACCCACCTGTAAACCCAGCTACTCAGTAGGCTGTGGTGAGAGGTTCACTTCAGCCCAAGAATTCTTTGACAGTCAGGCACCGTGGCAAGGCTCAGCTCATGAAATTTAGGGAGCCATGTTCACTAAGGTCCCAGCATCTCTAAAGCATGAACTCTTGGTCACCTTCTCTGATATCTTCAGAAAATGGTCCTCCTCTCTGCTCACTGGGGAGTCAGTGGAGGCCAGAGAGGTTGCTCACACTTTATTTTCTTTATTATTTTTGTCCTAACTTGTCATCATTATTGACCCACATCTGGTGCAAATTACTGGGATTCACAGTGACCTGCCATGCCTGCAGGGGGCAGTGGTCATGTCCACCTCCACTCTACTCTCCCTCCCTCCCCAGAGCACACAGCAACACTTCCAATCTAGCTCCTCCATGTTTGGGTTTCTGTGTGGGAGAGGGAGGGCGTGATATCGGCCTTCCAGTTTCTGCCTCATTCTCATCAGTTGAACAACCTCCAGCTCCATCTGTAGTGTGTGTATATATATATATCATCAAATATCTGTGGTTCACTGTGGTGCATTACAAAGTGACCATTGTCGAGTTTCCATTCCAGGCAACCAGGGGAAGTGAGAAGAACAGGCATGTGTGTGAGGGGCACTGTGTGACCCATGCACAACCTCCTGGACAAGACACGGCAGGGCAGGATTCAAGTTCTTATGCAAGTCATCCATTGCTTGTGAGCACCGAAGAGAGTTTGAACATAAAAGATGAAATGAAAATAAACTTAAAATCAATGCATACATGGTTCACTCACCTGTAAACATTAAAATTTAAACAAAAAATTGTAATGTGTGAGATATTTTGTTAACAATGTCAAAAGAAGGAGTCATGTTTTCTTTAGCACCAAGTATTATAAAGCAAGAAGAGTGAGATTATGTCCTGAATAGTAAGAACTTGGTGCTGAATCCTTCAGTCACTGAATAAACTCCTTTATGCATGGGCAACAGGATTTCACATTTCAAATACTAGATGTGCATCATCAAAAATAGACCTTTCATAGACATATGACTGAAGATCAAAGTCTGATTGAAATTTGAAAATGTAAGGTCCTCTGACTCTAAGACCACACTGAGTCACTGATTTATATAACTTTTCCTTCTGGGTGTGTTTAGTGTAAACATGTGAGATCATACATGTTTAATGTGTATTCATTTGCAATTTTTCATTATTACTCCTAACCATGGAATACAGCATGAGTTCAAAACTGTGCTGAATAAGAGCATCAAATTCCTGTGACCATAAACTCCTGTGATGAGCTGTAAAGTCACTGGTATGTTGAAGTTTAGATCACAACATAGACCAGGTGAGGGAGCATTGCAGGCAGCAATGAGGAACAGAACATTGAAGAATTGTGGTCCCAGGTCTTCCTCTACAACAAGACGACACAAATGCCCCAGCTGCAAGTGCAGTTTATTCCACATGACGAGTGTAACTTCTCTGTGACAATGACAGGAATCTCCAGACTGCCTGTGATCTGAGATCTGGAAGAACATGAGGACAGTAGAAAATGAGAGAAAGACATTGGCTAACAGAAATGACACCTTATTAATGAGGTCATTTTAATTCAGCAAAGATGTTGAAATGAAAGACATCAACTCTAGAGGATATCAATGGAAAGAGTCCATTCTCCATCAGGATCTGATTAAAGAACTGTAATTTCTGGCTCTGTGGCTTAGTGCCCTTGCCCAGAGGCACTTCATGAAATCGGTCTCCTCTAGAGCTTCCCACTGAAGAGTCTTCTCAGAGCCCCTTATTCCTCAGACTGTAGATGAAGGGGTTCACCATGGGGGTGACCACGGAGTACATCACTGAGGCTGTTGCACTGGAGTGTGCAGCAGATGAGCTAAAGAACACTCCTAGGCATGTGCAATAGAATAAGGAGATGATGGAGTGGTGAGATGCACAGGTGGAGAAGGCTTTGTACCTGCCCAGGACTGATGAGATTTCAAGGACAGAGGTCACTTTCTTGATGTAGGAGTAAGGGACGCCAGCAAGGGGCCACAGAACAGCAATCCTGCTGCAGAATATATACATCACCCTGTCTTTAGGAAAAGTGGCAGAACAGGCAAGCAGGACCACCTGATTTAGTTCACAGAAAAAGTGGGGCAGTTCCAAATGGGTGCAGAAGCACATCCACTGTGAAACAGGGAACTTAGGGCACTTGTGATACAGGAAGCCAGTACCACCAACACACAGGGTCAACGCTTCATGATAACCTTGTAGTACAGAGGGGGATAGGTAGCTACAAATCAATCATAGGCCATCACAATTAGAAGGAAATTGTCCAGAACTGCAACTATTGTTATAAAGTAAATCTGCATGATGCAGCCCTCCGTGTATCATTTAAAATGCAGTTGTATCAAATAAAGTTGAATAAGACAGTAGTTGTGAATGCTGTCTTTAACCATCAGAGCAATTTCCAAACCAGAAAGTAGCAGATTATTCTAATTGCTTTCACTTCCCTTCCTTTCACTTATTGTAAGGGTTAACTGTTACTCCATAAGAAGCATTTCTAAAAGCAAATGTGGTTACTATAATATCTTACTATCTAATCGAAGTGCACAGTGATGAGTAATTCTGAGCTCACCAGTCTCCTTATGAACCTGTAGACAGTTGTGCATCCCCTGGGACCCTCTGACAATCTCCGCTGGGCTTTCTGGTGCACTGGGGACACAGTTGATGGTTGGCTAATCTAGGGTGGTTTGACTGGAACAGGCTTCTCTTCCAGATATCTTCTCCTCCAGCTCTCTAGCCTGGATTTGTCAGCAGTGAGGCAGGATTCCAAAGTGTAATGTTCCAATTAATTAACTAGCATAGCCATCCTCTCAAACATGTTATTTCTTCTGTTGGGTACTTGTAACCAGTTTTCAGGTCCTTTCTCCTGTCTCATATGTGGATTTTTTACAAAGTCTATTGGAATGTGTATGAATGGATACCAGAGCCTGGGAAGGTTGGGTGGGGAGAAGGAGGCAAGTGGAGGTTGGAGAACTGGACCTAAACACAGTTAGAAGAAATGAATAAGTTCTGTCAAGTACTCCAGCACAGGAGGTGAACTGTTCATAGCAACACATTACATATTTTATGGATAACTAGGAAAGGGGAACTCAAAGTCTCCGAGCAAAAGTAGTAAGGAGTAGATGGGGACATTTGTCATGTCCATTTAATCAGTACTTACTGTGTACACATATTGAAATGTTACACTGTATTCAAACTACATACAATTATTACAAGCTAATTACATATTTTTCTAAAATACATATATTAACTTATTATACTATGCCCCATAAACATGTAATTAAAAATAATTTTTAAAATAAAATATTTTAAAATGTGCATGTCAAAATATTGATAAGAAAATCTTAAAAGTAGGGGTAAACATATGCTGTATATTGTGGAAATTTGCTTCACTACTGTAATCATTTAACTCCCTCTATTTACCCATGGCATCGGGTCATAAACCTCAAATATGGACAAAAATATATACTTTGAAAATATTATTCTAAGCAAAATAAGCCAAACCGAAAAACAAAAGGCCAAATATTTTCTCCAATATGTGTATGCTAATTCACAATAAGGGAGGGGGTAATGGAAGAATAATTATATTATGTAGAGGGGTGAAGGGAGGGGACGGGGTACATGGGTAGAAGAGGTAGTAGAGGGAAACATATTATACCTCGTGTATACATGTCTGCATGAACAATGCGATCCTACGATATGTACAATCAGTAGAATGAGAAGTTACACTCCACTTATATATGATTTATCACAATGATTTATAAATGCATTCTACTGTCATGCACAACTACTTAGAACAAATGAAAAATTAAAAAATAAATTAAATATAAATTTTTAAAAATCCCTAGCAAAAGAGACAATGCAAATTATTTCAAAACAATTAGTATTTTAAAAGCAGCAGAAAAAATTATCAAAGTGTCTGAACCAGTGACCTAAAAGAATAAATACAAACATCTTAGAAACATGAAATTGTGCTTAATTTCATGAATGCAGAGAGAAAATCACAATAAAATAACCTAGGAAACTTCGAATGCCATGCCTTGGTGTCTGCTTTCTTCCTAAGACTGCTCACCCAGAGACAGAGCGTCACTGTGTTGGGGAGAATCCCAGAAGCAGGAGTTAGTGTCAGAGCTTCTGTTTCCTTGACCTTGAATTTCACATCAGCAAAGCTTCTCTAGAGCCAACTGCACCTCAGGTCTGGAATGTGGCCTGGTCCCTGCAGCCTGGCCAGGGGCCTCCTCATCATCCTCTCAGTGACCTCAAGTTTGTTGCCTGGTGACCATAAGCTCCTGCCTCCTTGTGAAGCAGTGACCAGGAAAATCAGGACAGTGTGTATAACATGGTGCAACACATAGGCAAAGGCTGAGTACAGCTTTTAGATCTTAATTTAATTTTCAATGGCATGTGATTATGCATGTGAACAGGGGTCTGGGTGGTATTTTAACCCATGCACACAGTGTCCAGTGAACAAAACAGCATAAGGAACCTTTCCCTCTCCAGGTCATTTCTTTATGTTTCCGGGTTTGGGCTCCTCACTTCTAGAACCTCATAAAACACAGCACAAGATGTTGTGCTCTGCAGACCCCACCTCATCCCCCCTCAGCAATGAAAGGTCAGAGCCAACATTTCTTATGGTCCCAACTCTGCTTAATTCAAAATCCAACACTTTCACACCAGTCTGCAAAGCAAACTTCACCACGTTTCGCTGCACACATCACGTCTGTATAAAGCCACAGTACATTATCAGCAAACCGTGTTCTCTCTCATCTACCTGCTCTCTTAAGGGTCACTCTAAAGACAGGAGAGACCATGGCAGCTACAATTATGTGGGAGAAAGTAAAAAGCAATCTTGAGTTCAAGAGGAAAGGGGAAACACATCACAGTTTGAACAGTGAACCAATGGCGTGCTCAGACAACTTCCACTTTTTATTTATAATTTTTTAATTCAACTTTTTGTTTGGGGAAAACTGAAAACTATGTTTCAGTTAAGTAATGAGGTCAAGAGATCCAAGGACGCTTTAGTCAGCTTCACAAAATACTGAACAAAATATCACAGATGGGTATTTACACCGATCACAAGGAAATGAAATCGAACAGCAAAGAGAAGCATCCACACCCATGTTTCCGCAACTTCAGTCCAAACAGCTGAGCTGTGGAGTCAACCTAAGTGCCCATCACCAGATGATTGGAGGGGAAAAATGTGTCACATACACAACATGAAACATCATTCAGCTGCATGGAAGGATGAAATCCTGTCATTGTGACAACGTGGATGGAGCCTGAGGACATTGTGCTGAGTGAATAAGGCAGATACACAAAGGCAAGTGCTGTGTGGTATCTCTCATTCGAGGAAGTTAAAAAATAAAACAAAATGCCAACCTGAATATAGAATGAGATTATTACAAATGTAGGAATATGTTGCAGAGAGGGAGAAGGGGGTTGGATCTGATGAGTGTACACTGTAGGCATGTGTGGAAATATCAGGCTGAACCTCGTTAAGGTTTACAATTAACATATGCTCATCAAAGTAAAATACGGAATGGTTCCCATCTTTCAGGGATCCCGAGTGCTGCCCATTTACAACCACATCCACGCCGCTCCTTCCCAGTGCCTGGCCCCTCAGAACCATTACTCTGTTCACCATTTATATATTGCCATCATTCAAATATGTTGTGGAGCACATAAAAATGAGCACCTGGGAAAATGGTGGAGTAGATGCCTGTGGGACCTGTTTTGCCCATGAGAATGGTAGGCTCTGTGGACACCATGCTGGAATAGAAACAGGATCCAAGAGATGAGGGTTAAACACAATGACCATCCATCTCTTGAAGGTCACCTAGGTTGGTTCCGTAGTTTAGCTACTGTGAATTGAGCTGCTATTAAAATCGATGTGGCTCCATCATTGTAGTGTGCTTCTTATACCTACTATGGTATAAATTAAGGAGTTGAATAGCTGGGTCAAATTGTGAGTTCATTCCAAGATTTCTGAGGAATCTCCTCCATTTTGCTTTCCATTATGGTTGCACTAATTTGCAGTCCCACAAGCAATGTATGAGTGAACCTTTTTGCCCACATTCTCCTGAACATGTATTGTTGTTTGTATTCTTGGCTATTGCAATCTGACTGGAGTGAGATAAAATATTAGAGTAGTTTTTATATTTCATTCCTCTAATTGCTAAAGACATTGAACATTTTTTCATGCATTTGTTGATCAATTGTATTTTTTCTTCAGTGAAATGTATCTTCGGTTTCTAAGTCCAATCGTTGATTGGGTTATTTGGTGCTTTGTTGTTAAATTTTTTGAGTTCTTTATATTCCTGTAGATTTCAGGTGCATTTATCAGCATGAGGTGTAGTATCAGCATGCTGCAGCAATTCAGCCATATAAATGTTTACAGTGGCTCAACTCACCATAGCTAAACCATGGAACCAACCTAGGTGCCCTTCAAAATATCAATTAAAATGGAATATTACTCATGTCTAAAGAAAAATGAAATTATGGCATTTGCTGCTAAATGGATGTAGTTGGAGAATATCATGCTAAGCAAAATAAGCCACACCAAAAAAGAAAAGGTTGAATGTTTCCTCTAATATGCAAATGCTAATTCTCAATAAGGAGGCAGGGTTAGAGAAGAATAGAGTTACTTTATATTAGGTAGAGGGGAGTGAAAGGAGGAGAAGAGGTATGGGAAAAAAGGATAGAAGTGTGAAACAGACATTATTTCCTCATGTACATATATGGTTGCATGATTGATGTGATCCTACAATGTGTACAATGAGAAAACTGAGAAATTACACTCCATTGATGTATGATTTCTCAAAATGTAAAAATTCATTCTATTGTCATTCACAACTAATTAGAATCAATCAAATTTTTTTAAAACAAAGTGTAATAAAGTGAATGATGCAGTGGAACTCTATGTAGAGGTTGAAATCAAAGAAGTGGAAACTTAGGAATAAGGTAGGAGGAGGAAGTTCTGCTTCCATTTTCTGTAAAAGAATCCCAGATTCTGTCTCTGAGTCTCCGAGCCCGCAATCATGGGCACTTCTTCAGTTTCACACTTTTATCTTTCTCTCTAAAAATGTCTTCTCAGAGCACTCTTGATGTCATTATTCCTCAGACTATAGATGAAGGGGTTCAGCATGGGGGTGACCACGCTGTACATCACCGAAGCTGTTGCAGTAGAGTGTGAGTTTGGGGTCACAGCAGAACTGATGTACACACCTAGGCTCATGCAATAAAATAAGGAGACCATGGAGAGGTGAGATGCGCAGGTGGAGAAGGCTTTGTACTTCCCCTGAGCTGATAAGATTGCACTGATGGAGGACACTATCTTGGATTAGGACTAAAGGATGCCAGTGAGGGGCTACCAGGAATACAGCAGCAAAATGCATCATCACCTCAATGAGAATGGGGTCTGAGCAGGTACGGTGGAGCAGGTGATTCAGTTCACAGAAAAAGTGGGAATTTCTAGGTCTTTGCAAAAGGACACACACAACACCATTAAGCTTTGCAACAGTGCATGTAAGACACTTACAACCCAGGACACCAGAACTGGAAATCCTCAGAGCCTGTGGTTCATGGTCAACAATGACCCTGTGCTGCTGATTTCTTGGTCACTTCCCTTTTTAGTATTTTATACAGTCACTAATAAACTAGCAAGCAGACACCACCATCTCTGGGCTGTATGCCACACTACTTGGATTCTCTGGGAACCTTGGGCATAAGCTCCTGGATTCCATTCTCTTTAATCCTCTCTGCAGTGTCTACTGGATTCTCAGGCTCACCTGGGTGGCATCTCTGACCAAAGGGTCTACATGCACATGTGTCAGTTCTTCCCAGGATGTTGATGGTGCACAGTGAGGCTCTGACCCCAGAAAAGTGAACAAGAATGGGTCCAACTTTGGTCCACAAGTCACATTTAAAGCTCCTGAAGAACCAAGTATGTCCCAAGGACATGCACTCAGGGAGAGCAGGAGCAACTGCAGTCTACGACTTTCTCTATCTACTAATTAGGTGCATGTCCTTCTTTAACTCCAGCCACTAACCACCTGATTTCCCTACAGGACTCTGATCTAGACAGGTAACGGGGAGTTTGCATAGATTCCCCCGAGATCAGAGTGAAGGCAGGCAACTCCACCCCTTATTGCTACCACTCTCTGAGCTCCCCACCTTCCAAAACCTCCTGCCTGACACAATTTCCCGCCTTTGAGTCACAATTTTCTTCATGTCTAAAACTAAGAACCCCGCCATGGTTAGGTGTCCTGTGTCTTCAAACTCTGACTCACATAGGGGACACAGCTTCTGTGTCTCCAGAAGTTTTCTATTTCTGTCTTTAACAGAGGACAGAGCTGTATTTTTTTAAAACATGAAACCATAAGACTACACCTCCTGTATTCATTGCACTTTGCCGACAATCCCAGGAATTTCACGCCTGTAACAAAAAGCACATACTTATAATGAGGGAACAAATGATGGCTCTTAAATTAGGATGTGAGTACAAGTTTGAAGAGATCAGTAGAGGTCCCTGCAGGCACCATAACCGGATCTCCCTTCTCATTTCTGTTCATTCAAAGTTGGCACTTTTCATATCTCTTCTCTTGAATCTCAACAAGAAAGAAGGAATTAAACACAATTTTTTAGATACATGTAGATCCATGTGGGTGGAGGACTCCACTTTTAGGAAAAATGCATTACAAATCCATAAGCACACATGTTGTATTCACATCCTGCACCATGACCACTTTCTGTGGAGTCCACAAAATACTTGCACACATTTCATCTATTCCATTATTCCTTACAACATTGGTGGAAGTTCTGCTTATTTCCCCAGTTTACCTTCAGAAAAAGGGCTCTGGGGGATTAACGTTCTTAATATTAAAGTTTTAATGGAGTCGTATGAGTGTCAAATCCTTTTAGGGTGCCATGTGATGTTTCCATACATGTATACATCAGGTAATGTCTAGATCAGGGTAAGCATATTTACCTCCTCAAGATTCATCATTTCTTTGTGGGGAAAACACTCAAGATGGGTAGAAAAAAAGGAAATAAAAATGGCAGGGGGAGGGGAGGGGTTGAGGAGGAGTAATGGGGACTAAATTGGAGAAAATTGTGCTCCATGCTTGTATGATCATGTCAAAATGAACCCCAATATTATGAATATTGTGTATAATTTTAATGCACTAATTTCAAAAAAGATATTTGCTTCCATCTTTTCTGAAATAAACAGGGCATCCTCATGACCCTACTTAGGTACAGAACATCAGAACTCCCTTCTCCTATCTAACTACAACGTGGTCCCTTTGGCAAACCTTCTTTCTCTCCTGGTCACTTACCCTTTCCAGCCTCTGGTAACCAGCAGTCTTCTTTGTGCTCCTGTGAGAATGACTTCCGCAGATTCTACACCTGAGTGAGATCCTACTGTATATTTCCTTCTGTGCCCTGCTTATTTCACTTCACAGGATGACCTACAGTTCTATCCATAGCATGGATCAAGGATGACAATTTTATAACAATTGTATAACCAAGCAATTAAACCTTCTTGAGCATCTTGTTGAATTGCACAAAAATGGAATCATGGTGTGCATAATTTTCATTGTGTGGGATTCCTGTAATTCAACAAATCAAGCACTTTAAATATGTGTGGGTTGATGAATATCATTATAATCTAATGAATTAATTAAAAGGAAAATCAGGTGGTGCACATCTCAGGGTACAATAGAGAGCACCTAAGGCTGGTCACACTTAACAAGGTGGTACTGTTGTTTCTACCTGGGAGGGAAGCAAGGGGTCACATACAGATATAGGAACAGTGGAATTACATGAAGGTAGTTCATTCCTGTAAACTAGGAGGTTAACCTTGATGTAAAAATGGAGTAAGCTGACCATAAATGATCTCCAGACAGAACAGCACTGCATTCACCCTCCACACCACGGGTGAGTCTTGAAAAACAGAACACAGATGCTCACAGCTGAGTACAGACTCATGAGACCACTTTCACTTGATGATAAAATGCTATATTAAACCATTTGACTTTAGGAAGACTTTGTACACAGAAATAGCTAATGATACATTAATTGAAGGAGAAAAGAACTGCATGAAATTTGAATAATCTGCTACTTTTGATTTTGACATTTGTTCCAATGTTTGATGATAGCATTCATAATTATTCTGTTGTTCAAGTTAATTTCACATAATTGAATTAAAAGGTGATTCCATTGGGGTTCCAGTTGACCAGGAGATGTGGAAGGACATGCACCTGTGAGTTGGAAAACTGTTGACTCTGAATCACATGAGTGGGCTGGAGTTCAGGCTCTCTTTTGAGTCACTGAAAGATCATAATGGTTGAATTGATTCCTGAAGGCAAAGGGGATAATGTGGAATGATATTGTTCATTCACATCCTTCGAAGCGGTTATGAAAAAATTTACAAATGGAGAGATAATTCATTGGGAGCAATAAGAAGAGTCATGTTTGCAGACAGCACTAGACATATCCAAGGAGAAACAGGGAGATAATCAATGAAACAACATGACGTCCACCAACCACTCCTGAAACCCAATGCAAAAACCCTCCCACCCATGGACAACAACTTTCCCCACTTGAGTAGAAACAGAATATATAAGCAAATGTTTGTCCATAGCAATACAACTACACAATTTAAAATTTTGTTTTATCATATTTAAGGTCATCCCTGACTGGCCTTATGGAGTCACGCTTTTTATTCAAATTTGTCTTTCCAGTTAGTCTCCACTTAGAAAAACACACTTGATAATTTGTGCCAATAACTATGTTACTCTCTCTCCACTGAATTGAAAAAGAGAACAGGATCTTATGAGAGAATAAAATGCAATGATTAGTTACAAAACAAACCAGAGTGTTCAAGTCTACATTACCAGGAGGAATATTTAAGGTCATGAGGTAGAAAATAATGATAGAAGTAGTAGCTCAGTAGTGGAGAACTTGCTTAGCCTGTACAGGCCTCGGGTTCTATCTCCAGCTTAAAAAAGAAGAAAGAAGGAAAGAGTAAGAGAGAGGAGAGGGACGGAAGAAAAAGAATAGGTGAGAAAAATCAGAGTAGCACATGTGAAAAAACAATTTCAGATTTTTTATGTTGCGACTTTAATTGCCTCAGATTGCATGTGTAGTCTTTTCTTCAGGAACAGTAAAACTCATGACAATTTCTTTAGTAAAATACAGAAAGATACTTGTTATTCAGGAAGAAATTATTCTTAAAAAGTCCATGTTATTCCATGACATGTGTGGAAATTTCTAAATACTTCTGACACGAGGGTGGGAATGAGTTTGGGAAAACAGGAAATGAGAAAGGAAGACATTTCATTAGAGACCACAAAGCACAGAAAGCCTGGTCAAGCTGGTTACTTTCACTGAATGGGAGAACTGATTTAAAAAAAACAGAAAATATGGGCCATTAGAGGATCAAGTTTTCATTCTACAATCTCATCAAAGAATTAGTTTCAGACTCAGAGACAGAATCTTGAAAGCACAGGCAAGTCTACTGAGGTGGATCAACTGATTCTTTCCCAGGTGTGCTCCCAAGAGTCTCCTCAGAGCACTCTTGAGCTCTTTATTCCTCAGACTGTAGATGAAGGGGTTCAGCATGGGGGTGACCATGCTGTACATCACTGAGTCTGTGGCAGTAGAGAGTGAGTTTTGGGTCACAGCAGAACTAAGGTAAACTCCCAGGACTGTACAATAAAATAAGGAGACCACAGAAAGGTGAGAAGCACAGGTGGAGAAGGCTTTGTACCTACCCCGAGTTGATGAGATTGCATGGATGGAGGACACTATCTTGGAGTAGGAGTAAAGGATGGCAGCAAGGGGGCCACCTCCTAGCAGCAGAGCTGTGATATATATCATCATGTCATTAATAATGGTATCAGAGCAGGCAAGGTGGACCACCTGATTTACCTCACAGAAAAAGTGGGGGACATTGAAGTCTGTGCAGAAGGACAGTCGTAAGACCATGAAGCTATGCAACAAGGAATTCAGGATGCTCATGATCCAGAATGCCAGACCAACAGTCTACAGAGTTGGTGGTTCATGATGACTATGTAGTGCAGGGGGAGACAGATGGCCACATATCGGTCATAGGCCATCACAGTCAGCAGAAAGCTGTCCAGTCCTGAAAAAAGCAATAAGAAGTACATCTGGGTAATGCAACCTGCATAGGTAATGGCCTTGCTCTGTGTTTGCATGTTCACCAGAATCTCTGGGATGGTGCTGGAGGTGGAGCAGATGTCCACAAAGGACAGGTTGGCGAGGAAGAAGTACATGGGCATGTGCAGGTGGGAGTCTGAGATGGTGGCCAGGATGATGAGTAGGTTCCCCAGCACAGTGACCAGGTAAATGGAGAGGAAAAGCCAAAAGATGAGGGGCTGAATTTCTGCTTGTTCTGAAAATCCCAGAAGAAATTTTGAATGTTGTGTTTCATTTTCTGGTTCCATTTGTTTGATATGACTACCAAAATAGAGAATAAGAACAGGACACAAGAAAGCATTACACACCTGTCACAATGGTACTTATTCTGACTGTGTTTGTGTATGTGCACATGTTGGACATCAAACTCCTGTTAGGCAACAACTGTACCACTGAGCTATGCACCACCCTCAATCTTCTGCAGCAAAGCAATTAACATCTGCTTTTTGTGCATGAATCTTGTTCCCTTTATGGTATTAATTGTCTTATGTTTGATTAGGAATTTCGGCCTCATGTTCAGCATGTATTCAAAGATCATGTATTCAAATAGTGTTTAATGTGCACTGTAGTTATACATATTATTAATGCACTATCATTATCCATAACATTTGGTTCACTGTGAACTAATCATTCATGCAGGTAATACAATTTGCTCCAGTGCAATCCCCAGCACTTCCTTCTGCCTCCCCTTCTCCCTCTGGTTGTCTTAACCTCACTGGTCTTCCTTCTATTTATTTATAGTTCTTAAAATTAGTGTTCTATAGATATACACAAAGGCGAAATTCACAGTGGTGTATTCATGTATGTGATAGCATAATTTGGTCAGCTTTATTCCACCATTCCTCCCTTTTCCCATCCCCCTGCCTCTCCCTCAATCCCCTTCCTCTGCTTCACTGATCTCTCTTCTATTTTCACGGGATTCTCCCCTCGGTCCCCATCACTTTGGTCTAGCTTCTGCATATGAGAGAGAGCATTCAACCCTTGAATTTCTGAGTCTGGATTATTCCATTTAGCATGATATTCTCCAGTTTCATCTACTTTTTATGAGAAATTCTTCTAGTAACTTAAGAAATATAAATAGAAGGAGGCACTGTTGAAACCATGTGTAAAGAAAAAAAAGTCCACACAGTATGTGAAGGAGAAGGAACAGTGTGTGAGTCACCTTCCCATCACTGTAACAAATACTTGGGAAAATTGACTGAGTGAGTTGTACTCTGGCTCATAGTTATGAAATTTCCAATTGACCCCGTGGCTTTGGGCCTGTGGCGAGGCAGGACCCCATGGAGGAAATCCTGTGCAGAGCAAGTCCACTCCTCCATGATCAGGAAGCAAAAGAGAGCAAGGAGGAGGCCACACCCCCATTGACCTAAGGACATCCCCCTAGGCGCAACTCTTAAAGCACCTCTCTGAGGACCAACTCTTTAACACTTGGGCATTTGGAGAACATTCAAGATCCAAACCAGAACTCGTGCAATAAGAAGATAGAAAGGAGAGAGTAGATGGGTGCATTATTTTACTACGAATTCAGGGAAGACAAGCAGACGAGGTGACATCTGAATAGAGACCTCAAGGAAGACAACACGGGAACCAGGAGGTATCTGGGACTGGGTGCACCTGGATGACGAATAGCCAAGGCAAAGTCCCTGAGGAAGTTGCTTGTTTCAGTTCCTCAAGACTAACAAGGAAGCCAGTGTGGTGAGTGGAGTGAGCAAGTGAATGAAGAGAAACCGTGTGAGAGGTGGTGGATGAGCCTGGTATGGCAGCCCACACCCATGGAGGCTGAGGCAGGAGGATTGCAAGTCTGAGGCCAGCATGGGCCACTTAGTGGAATCACCTTAAATGTAAAAGCAGCATGGCCGGGGGCATGCCTCAGTGGTAGAGTACTTGCCTAATGCGTGCAAGACCTGAGTTTATCCCCAGCACTACAGTCAATCAGTCAAGAAGTTCTGGGTGACCTCAAGAAACTTACTTCAAACCATAAAAAATATTTACAGTGAGAACTGAGGGCAGAATTAAGCAGGCCCATGGGGTAAAAATGGAAACAAAGAAAAGATCTAATGAAATCAGGTTATTCCTGAGAGATGAGGAAAAATAAATAAACTCCTTAGCTAAAGGTACAGTCCAGCTCCTGTTATATCTCCTCAAAACTCAGCAAAACCAAGAAACAGCAAAAATAAATTTACCCGTGATACAAAGGCTTTTCAGTGTCAAGAGACTTGCAAATTGAACACCCCAACAGGGAAAGGAGCAAAGAGAATAAAGCAACAGTCCCAAAGAGAAAGAGACAAAGAGCTACTGAACTGAAACATTTCATTTGAAACAATGAAAGGTTCTTTTCCTGTGCTGGTCCACATCTGGTGGACCCACTGACTTTCATGTGGTTGACAGTGGATCAGGAAAGCCCCTCTCTCCCTTTTCTCAGGGGACATCTTCTTCTTTGTTATTTTAGATGTGGGGCTTTGATATTTTGATTTATTTTTGAGTCCCATGGGTATATTCAATCTGATCGTCATCAACATGCAAAGGTTTCCCCAATGATACTGTATAAAATCCCATCCATGGCACCACAACAATCCTGTTTGTGTTGAAAACTTCCTTCCTATAATTAATCCCTCCAGGCCTTATTTCATACATACACATTTATCATTCTCTGTCTTCAAAATCATAGTTCAAGATCCAAAGACAGAGTTCATCGACTTTGCTTATCTTCACATTTTCACAAAAGTGTGAAAACATGTACAGTATATAGAAACAAATTTACAGAGCTGTGAATATTTAGATGGCAGCGATTTAAAATCAATTGAAATTGAGTGGTTTCCAAACAACAGAATGAGAAGGTATATTGATAATGTACTGAAACAAGGTACAAAATGGCAGTGATTTAAGTGATTTCAACATGGATTAGTAATTGAATACTCAAAGACCTAGACATAAGAGAATACAACTGAGTATTCACACACACACATGTATGTGTGTGTGTGTGTATATATATATATATATATATATATATAATATGAAAGATAAAGGTAATCTTAATTAAAAGATAATGACTTCCAAATAATGTCCTACATGAACGTGGCTTATGGAAGGAGATCTATCAAAACAGACTAAAGTCATAGTGAAGAATAACACGCTTGTGAAAACAAGATGGAAATATGCATAAAAGGCTATTTATTTCTTCATATCATGCAGATGCACTTTGTGCATTTAAAAAGCAATGAGGTAAGCACAATAAAACCACAGAATTCATCACACAAAATACATATAGTTTTATAATTTCTCCCAACACATCTACACATATATACAACAACTAAATAGCAAAGTTGATGAAAACTCCAATTCTTATATTTGAAAGTGTACAACAAAAAGTGGGAATTGGAATACTCCAACCCCACTATACAAACTCAAAGAATTTGCACAATTTATGATAACAGGTTATTCACACTCAGGGGTAAGGATATAAGCTTGGTGATACACTTCATTTTTACTTTTTTATCTGACTACATTGCATGAGGGAAGATAATTGCAAGACATATGCCTCATGAGACACTATTACAAGGTAGGACTTGTTAGCACTGAATTGATCTGGCCTTTTCTTGGGGATATGCAAACATATTTAATTGCACCCCGTCTTAAAAAAGAAATATCCAAAGTTAATACTCCAACAATTTCAAAAAATATTTGGACATATATTCTACTTTACAGGAACCATACTATACCTACCAGTCCCTCCTTTATTTAGGACGGAATCACTATCACAATCACTTAAATGTCAGTGATACCCCTGCATTGCTGAGTTCAGCTGTTACTATTATTTTAGCACTGTAAGTAAGCACCCTAAAAATCAAGCAAGCCTTCCCTGCTTTCTCTACACCCTGGGCCAGGCTGAATTGCTCTGAGAGAAACTTCCTCAGCTTTTCAGGAAGTTCTCTGGACCTTCCTGCAGCACTGACCACCCTTTGGACTCACCTGGATGGCATCTCTGGAAGGAAGGTCTCCGTATGGTAAAACAGAATCTCCCCTGGATGATTGATGATGGAGACTGAAGCTGTGTTTCAAAACAGGACAGCAGGAAGGAGTGAAGCATCAGTGAGCCAGACTTAGGTCTCCAAAATGTTGCGGGGGGGGAAGCCTTGTCCAGTTGAAGGTCGCACCTGCTGAAGTACAGTGGTGGGGAGATATTCATAGCTCCAGGTAGATTCTCCCTTATGTATACGCCCTGCATGTCCCCCTCTTGTTATTCAATCCCTGAGCACATCATGTCCCTGTCGGACTCTGTTCTGTAAAGCAAGACTTTTTTGTTTTTTTTTTTCAGATTCTGTGTTCTCAAGAGATCAAGTGAAACCAGTGTTTATTACTCTTTCTCAAAGAACTCTTGGTTTCCAGATGTCTGACCTTTTCTCAATCCTGAGTTGAGAATTTCTCCAAATTTTGAAACTAAAGAGTCTGTTTTCACTGTCTCTTAAATGATCAAAGCACTGATTCACTTTAAGGACACTGTCCCTGATATCCTCAGAAATTTGTAATTTCCCTCTTCAACAACTGTGTTCTTCTGAATGAGACTGTGGGTATGACCTTCGTTGACTTCATGGTGCTTTTGACAAAACAAATAAGAGTTTAATGTTTGTAAGACTAAGACAAGTTCCCAGCTGCCATTTAATTCTTCACTTATAAAATGTTTGCTAATTATAACGGTTATATTCAGATCTTTTTATGCACCTCTCCCCAAGATTAATGATCTATAAGGTGTTACTTATTAGATAGAAGGTGTCCCCCAAAGGTTCACATGTGAAACAATGTAAGAAGTTTTAGAGGTGAAATCAGTGGGGTTATGAGAGCCTTAAACCAGTCAGTGAGTTTATCCTGATAGGGATTAACTGGGTGGTGACTGTAGGTAGGTGGGGCGTGGCTGGAACAGGTCAGTCCTTGGGAGTGTGACTTTGGGATCTGTATTTTGTCTTTGTCGAGTGCAGCTCTCTCTCTCTCTCTCTCTCTCTCTCTCTCTCTCTCTCTCTCTCTCTGCTGCTTCCTCATCATCCTGCCCTCCAGATCATCATGCCTGAGTCACTGTCTTCCACCACACTGTCCTGCTATGATGTCCTGCCTCACCTAGGGACCCAGACAATGGGACTGACAACCTATAGACTGAGATCTCTGAAGCCATGAGCCCCAAAATAAACTTTTGCTCCCAAACTGTTCTTGTCAAGTCTTTTGGTCACAGTGGTGAAAACACTGACTGAAACCTAAGGACTCTCTTATGTAATGTTTATAAAAGTCCATTCTGCTGTCAGTACTATTAGGAACCTGATTCTAATGTGGCAGAAATGGAACTCCAGGTTTAACTGATCTGCCCAGACTTATAACCTGAGTAATGCATGGGTTTTGAGAGGAACCCCATTAAGCTTTTTGTAGTTCTTATGCCATAGTCCCATGGTCCTCAATGAGAGATAATTTTGCCTCCCAAACACATTTGGAGTTGTCTTAAAAACTTAGATTGACACATGTAGGGAAGTGTAACCCTTATCCAGTGGGTGAGGCTAGGGACGCTGCTCAACACCTGGCAATGCACCAACAGCTCCCATTGGGTGTGCAGAGTGGAGAGTCCCAGGCAGTGGCCAGGATATGAGCAGGATCCCAGTGCAAGTTTCCAGGTACCTGGGAAGAGAGGGCCCAGCACAGGGAATGTGCTTGTCTGGATCCTCTGAAAATTCCAGAAAGAGCAAGTGTTTCTCATTCCTACTTGGCTTTCCATTTCCATGAGGCTGCTAAGATTTCCAAGAAGGAGGAAGATACACATAATTCAATCCTAGCATGCTTTCCCCACTATAGTATAATTTTCATCATTCATCCAAGCCCAGGGAGTTCATGAACTCATTCACTTTGGGTGATCATCTCTTTAGTGCATGTCGTGATTACCATCACTATCAAGAAAATTTGTCTCTAGGTCAGTGGTTCTCAAACATGGTTCCCTGGTACAGCAACATTAGCATCCCCTGGGAACTTAATAGAAACACATACTTTCAAACCTATGTGGACCTATTGAATCAAGCACTCTGGAAATGGTGCCAACAATCTGTGCTTTCAAAATCCCTCCCAGATTCTGATGCATGCATAGGTTTGAGGATCACCATGTAATGCTTGTCTGCACTCTAAAACAACCATATCTTCTGCCCAGTCTGATGGTTGCTCTTCACTTCCTACTCAATGCCTGTAAGAATGAGAAATTACTAACTCTGGGAGATGTTTCAGAGGCCTGACTGAAGCCAGATTTCCTGAGGAACAGGAAGGAACCTAGCAATTCTTTCATTCTGACTCACTTATGATGGTTTTACTCTGGATGATGTCTAAGTCTGACCTTTGCAGATGTCTTACTTACATAGTTAGCACAGTTAGCATTAGATCATCCCCCTTTTGGATTTCAGCCCAGAGAGGAACAAGTGGATGTTATCAAGCATCACAAGTCTGGCAGACACAGAGTTCTGAAGCTTAAGTGGTATTGTGTGCTAGTGTCCATGTGTGTATGTGACTTGCTCCTAAGGATTCCTATGGTCAGTCAGAATGTCACCAAATTGATAGCACAATGTGATCTGGTAAATTTTAAGAGTGAAGACGATGTGCCAATGGTATGCATTGCAGTCAGTACATCATTTAAATATAGATAGATAGATAGATAGATAGATAGATAGATAGATAGATAGAGACATTGATATAGATATATGGAAAACCAGTAGAGTGGAAGGGGAATGTGGGGGAAGGGGAAGTTTTAGGGACTGAAGTGAAGCAATGGATATATTCTGCTCTTGTATGATTATGTCAAAATGGACCCCAATATTATGTTTATATATAATGTACTAATAAAATGATAAAATATAACTCTAGAACTTTTGAAATAAAAAAATAGTGGAAGTGCTCTGTCAACATCATGTGGAAAGAAAACTATCCAATGCTGTGAAATAACTCAACTAGGGCTAAGATTTAGTCTTGATAGAGATGAAAAGGAGAGAAATTCAAAGAAGTCTCTTCTGCACTGAGGCTCTGAGAGCTTCCCTTACTGTGCAGCCTACCTACCGGTTTCCACATGCACCACGTTGCCCTTCACCCCCCAAACAGGCAAGGCAATGATGGCAGAGTATTAGGTGTCAAATACTCTTAGTCCCAATGCTGTTTGTTTCTTTATCCAACAGCTTTACACTATGTGGAAAACAGTCTTCATCACAGGATCCTGTACACCCACTGGTCCACATTGTCTAGAATTATAAAGACACAGCATACAAGAATGATAAGACTCATTTTTTAATTCATATGGTTTTATTGTAAGAACATATATTAAGGTGAGTTTTAAGCTTGAGACACATGATAGCATGAGATTGTGGAAAAATATGTGGGGGAAATTAGGAAAGAAATATGAACTCAAGGAGTAAAAGGAAAGATGTTTACATTCCTTCTCCTAGAGAAAATCTTGTTTTTGTATTGTTTTTTTCACTTACATTTTTAAACTTTTGCTTAGGGATAATTGCAGATGACCTTGCACATGCAAGGAATGACACAGAGAGACACACACACTTTCTTCATTGTAGCATCTCACACATGTAGAATATTTTAACACAACTATGATATTAACACTAATAACATCAAAATACACAGTGGTTCCATCACCTATGATCCCTAGTATCACACTTAAACAGGCAAGCCCTTTCCTCCTTTCCAGGGGCCTGAAACCCAAGAATCATAATCTATTTATGCTTTTTACATTGTTATCACTTCTAATCTGTTATCTAGAGTATAACATTATCTGTGCAGAAACAATTGTGAGTGAACAACTCTGGGGGACTTTCTAGCCCAGGTCTTTGGTAGGTGTCATGGACAATGAGCTGACAAAGAAGCAGGACCCTACATAAGAGCAATGTCGAAGCTGGGCAGGAACAGAATGTTCTGTGGTTCTGCAGCATTACTATTAATGCATACTATACCTCAGAATTCTTAGGAGAGGATTTGGAATGTACTCACCATAAAGAAATGATTGGTGTTTAAGGTAATGAATATACCAACCTTCCTGAGTGGATCCTTGCCTCATGTATACATGGATCAAACCACATTGCACTATAGATTTACATAAAGGTGAAATTCACTGTGGTGTATTCATACATGCACACAGCATAGTTTGGTCAATTTCGTGTTAAGCTAATTTTTAAATATCTATAAATAAATAGAATGAAAATTGGTAGAATTTCTTCCAGGGGAACAGAGGAGGAAAGAGGAAAGGGACAGGGAAAATAGTAGGGACCAAAGTAGAGGAAATTATATCCCATGCCTGTAGGATTATACTAAAATGACCCCCAATATTATGTATAACTAAAATGTACTAAAAAATATAATGCATAAATATACAGCTCATAAATATGTAAAATAATGGGTCAATCAAAAATTAAATGGATTATTCTTGTAAACTGCAATGACCAGATTTTTGTTTTGGATTTTATTTTTTAAATTGGTGCTGATGATCCACCAAGGGCCACACTCTTGCTGGGCAAGTGCTATACCACTGAGCCCCAGCCCCAGCCTGTGACCAGTCCTTAAAAGAACTAGGATGATAAATTCTACATTATGAAGAAGAGGAGTCAATGTCATGATGTTCAAAGGAATGATAGAAGCAAAAGAGAAAAATCGACCTCACATTTATCTGGACTACTCATCTGGAACTGTCAGTTATCAAATCTACTTTTCTTCCCTGGGCATGGTAAAACTCATGACTATCTTTACAGTAAAATGAAAGAAATATCACTCAATAAAATATGCCATGGAAGAAGTAATTATTCTTAAAAAATCCTTGATGGTCTGTGACATAAGTGGTAATTTCCAAACATTTCTATTTCAATATTTGGAATAACTGTGGAAAATCAGACAACCACGAAACTAAAACCTGGTGGATATCAGAGCACAAAGCTTAATAAAGAAGTCTGGAAGTTCAGACAGGTGGACATCAAGGGATGAAAACTACAGGAAGCAAATAGAAGGAGATCCACCATCCACTATCTCATCAAAGAACCTCAACACTGGCTCTGGGGCTCTGCGGCCTGTAGTCACTGGCATGTGTTTCTGCAGCCCCAGACAATGAATCCCTTTAGGTTTTCCCTCTAAAGAGACTTTTCAGGGCCCTCTTTACATCTTTATTCCTCAGACTGAAGATGAAGGGGTTCAGCATGGGGGTGACCACAGTGTATATCACTGAGGCTGTTGAAGTGGACTGTGAGCTGTGGGTTGCCACAGAACTAAGGTACACACCTAGGCCTGTGCAGTAAAATAAGGAGACCACAGAGAGGTGAGACGCACAGGTGGAGAAGGCTTTGTACTTTCCCTGAGCTGATGAGATTGCACGGATGGAGGACACTATCTTGGAGTAGGAGTAAAGGATGCCAGCAAGGGGACAAGTAACCAAGAGCACAAGTGCAAAATACACTACCAGGTCATTAAGGAAGGTGTCAGAACAGGCAAGTTGAACCACCTGGTTGAGTTCACAGAAAAAGTGGGGGATTTCTAAGTGTGTGCAGAAGGACAGTCACAACACCATTAAGCTTTGTAGCAGGGCATGCACGACACTCAGGATCCAGCACACCAGAACCAGCAAACCACAGAGTTGGGGAGTCATGATGGCAGTGTAGTGCAGGGGGTGACATATGGCCACATATCTGTCATAGGCCATGACAGTCAGGAGGAAATTGTCCAACTCTAAAAAAAAACAAAAAAAAGTACATTTGGGTGATGCATCCTGCATAGGTGATGGCCTTGCTCTGTGTCTGGATGTTCACCAGCATCTTTGGGACAGTGGTGGAGGTGAAGCAGATGTCCACAAAGGACAGGTTGGAGAGGAAAGAAGTACATGGGCGTGTGCAGGTGGGAGTCTGAGATGGTGGCCAGGATGATGAGCAGGTTCCCCAGCACAGTGACCAGGTACATGGAGAGGAAAAGCCCAAAGATGAGGGGCTGCAGTTCTGGGTCCTCTGAAAATCCCAGAAGGAGGAATTCTGGAAATCCTGTATTGTTTCCTGGTTCCATGTGGTGGATGTGACTACTGGAAAGAGAAAACTGTTACAGCATTTCACACATATGGACATTACTGATATGGTTGAAGTGTTACAATTTATATTTTCCAGTAAATAATTAACTTCTGTGATATCATGGGTCTGGTCATCCTGGGGCATCCCTATTGCCAATATTGAGGAGGAATCCCGTCTCTCTCTAAGCCTTTCCCCAAGAGTTTATGCATTTTACTGTTTTAAGGAGAAATTTCTTCTTACCGTGGAAGAGTACACGTGCATTGCTGGCCTCATTCCAGGTACTGTCCAGGCCTCAAAAACCAAAGCTCCTATATCCCAATGATGGGCAAAGAACATGTGCACAAGGGCAAATCACAGGTCTAGTATATTTTTGTGAAAACGATGTATCACATGTATTGGCATATGTGCCAACTCACTGAATAATACATCAAATCAATCAAATATGTGTGGTCCTTTGAATATTACTCGTAACTTAATAAACCTGCTTTAAAACAAAATAATCATGTAGTATGCCTGATGATGAAGCACTTATGATAAAAACAAAAGCAATTTTAATGCAGACAGCAGGTAAGCAGTTGTATTTAAGTGTGTGTGAGTGTGTGTGTCTGTTTGTGTGTGTGTATGTGTGTGTGTGTTGCTGGGGATTTCACCCAGGGCCTTGTATATGCTAAGCAGGTGCTCTAGCGCTCTCGCACTGACTCACACCCCCAGCTCCAGGACTGTTTTTAATAGGTGACCAGAAGCTCAGTAGAGAATGTGACAATTGAACAGAGTTCTCAGGAGATCCAGCAGAAGCCAGCAGGCCAGCAGGTATTTCTACCTGGCAGAAGGAATTCCCAGTGCAAAGGCCCTGAGGCAGAAGCATGTTTAGGAAATCCAAAGGCATCAAGCAGCCAGTGTGAAGAGGTCAATGAGAAAGAGGGAGAGTGATCAGAAATGGTGTCAGAGGATGCTGAGGAAAGAGGTGGTCTCCTTGCTGGAGCTGAATCTGCCTGAGACAGGAAGGCCTTCCTCCCAACTACACCTTCGCATATTATTAACTTCCTTCCTAGCAACCATTTAATGGAAATGGACATGCTACAAACTACCCTGTATTGTTGAGTTGATCTACATACTGACCATCACCTTAGAATATCTGAGTCCCCGAGTCCTGCCCTGAGGACGGCACACATGCACACACACCACACTGTCACCACGTGGCCTCTGACCTTCACACCACACTGTTAGGTTTCAAGTGTATACAATGCAAGCTGGCCAGATCAAATTATCTTTCCCCTAATGCAGAAATGGCAGCCAGAACCCCCATTTTGTAAGCCTCTCATGGACACATAAGCATGTAGCCAATACCGCTATGGTAAATGCTAGATTACACTCTGCATTTAAAGAAACACATACAGGGGGAAATGTCAATAAACAGAAAAATAGTGGAATGAAATGGACATGTTGCTAAGGGAGTGAGGTAATAAGCCCAGAGGGTCCCTGAGAGACCAAGAGGAAGAAACCGCTTCCTTGCTTCTGGTGTGTTCCAGCCCAGGTTCTGTCTCCTGGGCACCCTGAAAAAATAAGAAAGGGGCAGAAATAAACACATACAAAGTCAAAAATAGCAATGACTTTATGATTTCAAAGTGATACAGAAAGGACACAAAGATAAAGTGATTAAGGAGAATAAATTAACAATTCACAAAAGGATCCATAAAGTACAACAAGATCTTGTCTTGTTGCTATATGAAGCAGAAACTCTTGTTTTCTCTGTGCCTCTTCCAGACCTCCTGGACCAATGGGTTTTGCTACGATGGCTGAGGAGTCCTCTTCCTCACTTCTCTCCTGTGGCATCTGTTCTTTTTATTCTTGGGTTTTGGATTTTAATTGTCTATTATTTTTTTCTTAACAAAGACCCCGGGTGCACTCTGGCCCTGGTTCTGGTCTTCATCCAACAAGCAGAGGTCCCCCCACTCATTCTTTGTAAAACCACACATGTAATGACAGTCCTGTCCCTTTGTTTCCTTCCTATGACTGGGAACACTGTGTTATAACACATGCATTTCACCATACATAGTCTATGACCTTATAAAACCAGATCCAGGTGAGCAAAGATTTCACCTGCTCTGTTCACCTTCCTATCCTCATAAAGATACAGAAGTCTGTCTGAAGTTACTAGAGAAAAATGTAGGAAGGTAGTAAGTTATGTAATTCAAAAACTGCAAGGAGAATGCAACCACATTCCATGGAACTGCTTCCAAACAACTGTGTTCAACAAGCTGAATGAAGCCTCAAAACTAGCAAAAACCAGGTGGCAGTGTTGCTCAGTGGTACAGCACTTGTCAGCATGACCAAGGCTCTGGTTCCATCCTTTGCAATGCAAAACTCAAAACTAACTGGAACAAGACTAACAAGAGCAAATCCAAGTATCAATGTGAATTAGTAAATAAATCAACAAAAGCTTCAGCATATCAGAATATAACATGTAATGTTCCTATAATATCCTGATGTTAATAAACTCCAAACTATCACTTGTTGAATGAATAAAGAATTGAGCCTGAGTATATGAGGACATTTCATATATGACAAAGTTCCCTTTCAATTTAGTAGAAGAATAGATTGTGGAAAAAATGCTCACATAAATGTCTGCCTGGAAGAAAATGAAGTTGGCCCCCTACCTCACTTAAGTTAACAGTAAACAGAAAAGATAAGACCTAAGTATAAAAACACACCACTGATTTTAGGGGAACATCTAGAAATTATATAAAAATCTACAGTCAGCAAGAACCTAGTAAGTCAAGAAACTCAGGTGTAAGAAAGACAGATATGTACCAGTAAAAAAATATATGAATGATTTCCATGGTCAAAAGTACCACCTGAGAAGCCAATGGAGACACAATAACTTGTAAAAATCACTCAAAATACTGATCCTGGTAGAAAAATGACAAATAACAGTAAAGGGACATCAAAATATTTGCTTAAGCTCAGTAATAGTTTAAGAAAACAGCAAGAAATATTTTATCCACAGCCCCCATCCTTAGGAAAAGCTCCTGAAGGGCTGTTTCATCGGTTGTGGTTAGAATTTTTAAACAGATACAAAAATAGTGCTCTCAAAATTAGGTAGAACAGATGTGACTCTGGACCACATATGAGGGAGATAATCTGAAGTCAGCTACAAATACCAAAAGGATAGAAATTCCTTAACTCAAGGTCTCTTGATCTCCTGAATATTGACATTCTGGGACAAGTTAATTCTCTGAGGTGGGTGCTGGCCTGTGCATTGTGGGAGGGTCAGCAACACCCCTGAGCTCTCATGACCCCGCCCCTGAGTGACGGCTGAAAATGTCTGTGAAACTTACACTGTGTCAGGGAGGAGCATCCCTTCTGGTTGAGAATCACTAGTTTGAACTTAACAATAGCAACGTATTTTTGGTAACATTGATTTAGCAGTGAATTAGGGAGAACCAATATGAAAGGCATGGAAAGTAGGAGTAACATAGTCCCATTATGAAATGCTGTGCATCCTTAGAAATACCTAAACTGCAGTGAGCTGGTCATCTGCAGGAAGTCCACAGGAATTAGAGTGAGAAGGTGGGGGACCTTGAGGAGAGAACAGTGCACCAAATGAGAGAACAGTGAGGAGTGCATGTGATTTTTCTCATGCATTTGCATAGAAAGTATAGGAACATGTATGTATGCATACTACAGAAAGAAGAGCTTTAAAAGAGACTGATAACTTACAGAATAGATGTTGGAATTAATGACATGTTAACTAACTCAGGCTGATTCCTTACTCCCTGGCAAGTGAGCAAGATCAAGGCCTCAAAGGCGGTTTCAAAGGTTCAGGACAATAAATCGAACCAACCACAGGGATTGGTTAACAACAGTTCCGCAAACGTGATCAGTTCGTGTTTGCCATATAGTCCAATGGGACGCTCGCCTGCGTGAACCCCCCTGCCTTGCTGACCTTTAAACTGATTGGTTCCCGCCTCGCCCCCACCCTACATAAAAGGTGTGCGATTTCCTCAATAAACGAGTTCCTGCTGTGACGGGTCTCCCTGAGGTGTCTGATTGTCCTCCGACCGGAGGGCTGGGAGCAGGCGGTCAGTGGGCCCTACCTATCCCGGTCTGACCTTTTTGGGAAGTGTCCCCTTCCCTTGTCGCTGGTCGAGAAGAGCAAAGGGACTTAAGACCCCGAGAAATAGACAATGACAGCATTGATTAAATTAGTATAAGTATACTGCTTTTTTCCTTACTGCAATGAGTTTATGGAATTTATTTTTGTCTTAAAATATCTTTGACAATCAATTTATTCATATGGTGTGTTTTTTGTTTACTTTGGCAGGGCTGAGTCTCAAACCCAAGACCTTGTGTATGCTAAGCAAGCTCCCTACAACTGTGCTATGATCTCTTTCCAATTTATTAAATTGATACATAATACCTGTACATGTTAATGGGGTACAATGTGACAATTCAGCACATTTATTCAATATGCAATGCTCAAATCAGATTAATGAACCTTTCCTTCTCCTTAACCATTTTATAAATTTTCTGGTGGGAAGCTTCTAATTTTCTTCTTCTAATTCTTTATGAGAATATATAATTAAAAGTTGGTCTAAGTTTTTTAAGTAATTTAATGCTTTTTCTTATGAATATGAAAATCATAACCATAAAACACAGAATAAAATGTGCTACAACCATTGCCCTATGCTGTAGGAACTCAGGATTGCTGTAGGAACTCAGGATTTATGGTTCTTATCTAAGTGTGTGTTGGTATCCACCAACAACCCCAGCTGTCTCTCCTCCATGCTTCCTCCCCTCTAGTGATCACTCATTCTAATTTTCACTATTTTTAAATTTTTCATTTTTATTATATATATTCTCTGTGTATAGTTATTGTACTCATGTGACATTTCAATACAAGCATACAGACTGCACTGACTGAAACAAAATTAAATGAAAATCTAAAACATCTAAAATAAAAGTTATAAACTCTTAATTATTTAACAATATCAACTTGGTTCCTAACTCAAGATTAAATTGTCAAAACCCCACAAATATTGGAATATGAAGGAAATCCTCTAAATTCCATGCTAGTAACAATGTTTAAAGTCTTAGTGAGATTATGTAAAGAGAAGTGTACTCTAATATACTTGATACAGATGAAACAAGCTTTAAACAAATAGGAAAGAAGGAGGAATACCTTCCCAGGTAGGCTTGAAGCTAATGCCTCTCTGGGAAATGTACCTAATCCCAAAAAGTATAGGGAAAGAGTAAGCAATCACAGAAAGGTGAAAATGAGTTGGAAATACACATATAACACGAATACTAGCAACAGAGAAGCACAAGGTCCTTAAGTAAGAACTCACAAGTAAAGAACATCAATTCCTGGATTCCTTCAGAAAAAAAAAAGTGTGGGAACATAATCAACAGATAGATTTAACTACACCAAGATCATAAATTTTCACACACTCCCCAAAATATTTCTAGATATACACAAAACAACAAAACTAAACGGCAAACAGGTCATCTGTGTGGGGGAAAAACTCTAATACTTTGTACGAATACATTGGAATATGAGGGTAAAGCCCTGCAGTGTCTATGCAAAAGTCTCGAGGGAGAGACTCTGCAATACAGAGGTAACTGGTGAGCAACCTCACATGCATGTTCAGCCTCAGAGATGTGCAAATCATTGCACAGTAAGGCTCTTAGACATACTTGTACTCAGCTGTGACATAATGCTTTCCAGGTGAACACCAAAGGGAGAAATGATACTATCAGAAGTGCATCCATGAAGTTCTGTTGCATGATATTTGCAAGATCCTTGATGTGGATTCTTGGCAACAATACAAACATAATCAAATATTTCCCATCTAAGTAAACACACATCAAAATACAACATAACATGGCTGTTTTTCCCTACTCCCTTAATTGCAAAGCTTCTTGGAACTTTGTTCTTTCTCTGGGAGCACTGGATGCCTCCCTCTCATCTTCTCTTCACCCTGTTAGTTCCATTTCATGGTCAGCAGTGAACCCTGTATTAATCAGTGCAATGTTCACTTCTCAGCCAAGTGTGATGAATCAATGCAGCCTTGTGAGTAAATCCTCAATCAGGACAGCGAGCAGCCACAGCAGCCCTGCTCTGTGCTAGGTAGGCCTGGCTCTCCACTGACCTCAGCTAAAGAGTCCTGGATTCCATTCTCACAGATGCTCTCCTCCAATGTCCACTGAGCTCTCAGACTCACCTGGAGACCAGCTCTGAGAGGAAGGTCCCTCTCTGAAAGTACAAGGTCCTGCCTAGGTATGCTTGATGGTAACTGAAGCTCTGTCCCCAGAAAACACAGCGGGAAGGAGTCCAGTGCTGGGCTTCTAGGCAGACTGAAGACCTCAAAGGACACCACCATGTCCTGTCCTGTACAAGGCTGTGCACTGAGCGACCACATCAGAGGAGAGTCACAGCTCCGTATTTCTGCTCATTAAGCTCATTTCCCTCTTATTCCCCTGAGGGACACTGGACTGGAAAGACAGGGAATTCTTCCTGCTGATTCTCTGTTCTCAAGAGACATGATCATAACCAAGTAAACCTAGTTTTTATTTTTCCCCATGCATCCACCTGCCTTCCAGAGGTCCAGCCTCCTGGATCTTCATCTCCCCTTTGACTAAAAGTGTTTTCTAATTCTGATACTGATGAGCTCATCTTGACTGCTGTTCACATGTCTTCAAAGCATGGACCTGTGTTGGGCAAAAAGCTCTGATATACCAGAAAATAGCCATTCCTCTTTAACAAGGGTGAGAACATGGTCTAAAGCCTTGGGCGTTTCATGTCATGTCTTCATGGTCCTCTCCCAACACTATCAGGAAATTTCATTATTTTAATTTTATGTTACTTGTTCCTTTTAGATATATTAGATATATATAGAAATATCACCCATACATGGAGTATAACTTACTCTAATTAGGATCCTATTCTTGTGTTTGGGGCAGGGAGGGGAAGAAGTCAAGTCCATTGGATTAGACAAAGGGGAATGAGGGAAGGGAGGAGAAGGGGAACAGGAAGGACAGTAAGATTAATTGGACACACTTTCCTATCTTTGTGTTTGAATACACATCAAGGGTAACTCCCCATCACGCACAACCACAAGAATAGGAAATTTATAGTTTTAACACGTTAAGAGCTCCCATTCAGTCCCTCATTTTGAAATATTTATTAAGAAACGATGTACTTAGTTCTTAGTGTGCACCATAATCTGAGATTATCACCTGACAAGAATTGTGCAATTTCATGTTTACTAAGGTCTATTCTATGCAGTCTCTTCTGTGTAGTGGTACCATTGTGAACTCCATCCACTGCAGAACTTCGGCTGACCAATGCTATTACATTAAGGGGAGATGGGACCTTCATTTGAATTCTGGCATGGCAGTTACTCTTCTCAAATAAGGGCTCTGGTTCTCAACTACATATGTTTTTCCCCTGGGGATAATTGGCAATGTCTGCAGCATGGTACTAAACACCCACAACAACTCCCAACACAAAAAATTACCCTGCCCCCACATGTCAGCCTTGAGGAGGTTCTCTGAACCAATTCTAGACCAACTTCATCATTCAGAAGACTTACCAGGGATACAAGTTCCAATGCAAAATGTGAGGTCATAGGTCTCCTGAAACTCTGTAATTTAACAAGGTCCAAAGTGGTCCAGGTACTATAGGTCCTGGTCTGTGAATCTCACTGTGAGTAGCAGGCTGTGATGCTCTATGGAGTCTGGTGTAGGTAGTTTTAGGTCTTCTCCTCCCAAATCATCATTGTGTGTTATTCCTGAAGGAAGTGCATCTACTCACTGTAGAGACAGTAATAATTCCCTGTTCAGTTATTATTATATAGTCTTTTATATTACAGGGGAGTGAAACCAGAAGGGACCTACCAGTGAGTTACAAAACTGGATCTTTTTAATATTTATTTATTTATTTATTTATTTTCAGCCAGGGTGTCCCTATCTTGTCCAGGTTGCCCTCAAAATTGTCACCTTCTATCCTCATCCTCCAAGTCACTAGGATTAAAGGTGTGCACAACCATTCCCAGTCAATAATTCTACGTGGAGCTCTTACATGGCAACTAAGATAATTCTGTAAAAGACACTTTAGTAGGCAGAATAATGATCTCCTAAGGATGTCTGGAACCTACTTCAAAGACAGTTTGAATATGCTGAATTAAAAACTATAATCATTCCTTTCCCTTTTTAATGATTTATTATCATTTTGTGGTTATATATAACAGGGGTGCTCATTGTGACATACTCATACTTGCATGGAATAGTATTTGCTCCATTTCAGGCCCCAGGACTTCCTCTCTCTGCTCTGCTCCCTCTCCTATTTCCCCTCCTGCGCTTTCCTGGTCTTCCCGCTATTTATTCACTGTATTTAGTTGGTGCTTTATAGACAGACATGAAGGTTGAATTCACAGCAGTGTGTTCCTGTGTAGTTATGGCATAGGTGGGACGATGATCTCCCTTTCCTTGTCCCTCATACCCACTCCACTGTCCCATTCCTTGACTCCATTATTCTCCCTTCTAGTGTCATGTGATACCCTTTTTTATGCCTCATTTCTCTCTAGGTTCAACAGGTGAGAGAGAAATTTGACCCTCGATGTTCTGAGCCTGGCTTATTTCATTTAGCACAATGTTCTCCAGGACCATCATTTTCAACAAGGCCATAATTTCATTTTTCTTTATGACTGAGTAAAACCCCATTGGGCATATATACCATATTTTCTTTATATATCTTACTGTTGAATTTTTTAGACCATAATAACCTGTAGTAGAGTACACTAGCATAATAAAGATTACTTTTCATGAAAAGCAGTTATATTGCTGACATACACAGGAATAATAATGCAACACAGAAAAATGGTGGCCTCAAATTTCACTCCAGTAAATTTCAAAAGTTACCTCATGTGCCTAGTGCTGCTGTTTCCATAAACACAGTAAAAAACATGACTGTTTTATCAGTGAAAGAGAAAAACCTTCATCAATATGACATATTTCATGTGGGAAGAATGTTTTTGTAAGAAATATTTGCTGTCTGTAACATAAAGTTTTCCTCTTTCAAAGAAAAAATCAGTAGAATATGTAGACGAACAGTTGAGTGTCAGAGAAACCAAAGGCTAGATAAAGAGAGCTGGTTACATTGCATAGAGGTTCAAACCAGAATCATGTCAACTCCAGGGTTAACACAATGCAGATTTGTCACATTCACAATCAGATTAAAACAACACAACTCTATATCTGAGTCTGAGCTGCCTGCAGTCATGGGCAGGTGCCCCTGAACCCCAGGGCAAGAGTCTTTCATCATTTCCTTCCAAAGAGCCTTCTCAGGGCTCTCTTTACATCCTTATTCCTCAGACTGTAGATGAAGGGGCTCAGCATGGGGATGACCACAGTGTACATCACCGAGACTGTTGCACTGGAGTGTGGGCTGTGGGTTGCACCAGAACTAAGGTACAACTTAGGCCTGTGCAGTAAAATAAGGAGACCATGGAGAGGTGAGACGCACAGGTGGAGAAGGCTTTGTACCTCCCCTGAGCTGATGAGATTTTACAAATGAAGGACACTATCTTGGAGTAGGAGTAAAGGATGCCAGCGAGGGGGCCAACTCCCAGCAACAGTTACAAAATACCTGACCAAATCACTAATCAAGGTGTCAGAACAGGCAAGTTGGACCACCTTGTTAAGTTCACAGAAAAAGTGTGGAATTTCTAAGTGTGTGGAGAAAGACAGGCTCAACACCATTAAGCTTTGTATCAAGGCATGTAGGAGACTCAGGATCAAGCACACCAGAACCACCAAACCACAGAGCTGGAGATTCATGATGACAGTGTAGTGAAAGGGGTGACAGATGACCTCATATCTGTCACAGGCCATGATGGTCAGGAGGAAGTTGTCCACCTCTACAAAAATCAAGAAAAAGCACATCTGGGTGATGCATCCTTCATAGGTAATGGCGTTGCTTTGTGTCTGGATGTTCACCAGCATCTTTGGGACAGTGGTGGAGGTGAAGCAGATGTCGACAAAGAACAGGTTGGAGAGGAAGAAGTACATGGGTGTATGCAGGTATGAGTCTGAGATGGTGGCCAGGATGATGATCAGGTTCCCCAACATGGTGACCAGGTACATGGAGAGGAAAAGTTCAACGATGAGAGGCTATAGTTCTGGGACCTCTGAAATCCCAGAAGGAGGAATTCTGAAAATCTTGTATTGTTTCCTGGTTCCATGAAGTGGATGTGACTACTGAAAAGAGAAAGAATATATGACTACTTTCAATGGTTAATTTGAATTGTCAACTTGATTGGATTAAGAGATGTTGATGATTAAGAGCTTCTGGGTGTGTCCATCATGGTGTGTCTAGGAATGATTGGAATGTGAGACAGGAACTGAAGTGGAGTCCCTCCCTAAGCATGGTCAGCACCACCCAATAGGAAGGAATAGAAACTGGAAGAACCAGGAAGCAGATGCAGATGCAAACTTGACTCTTGAATGGTTTCTTGATTGCTACTTCAATCCTCTGAGGATATCAGCCTCTGGTTTTTCAATCTTCTAAAGTAAACTCTTCCAGTGATTCTCCAGGTAAATTTCAAAGCCTTGGTCTCAGACCAGTGAAGCACTGTTGATCTTTCTTGTTCTGGGTCTTCTGTGTCTTGGACTTTGCAGCTGCTGTTTCTTCCAGCTTTAAATGGCCATTGTGGACTATCCACCTTCTGCCTGTGTCAGACAATCTAATAGATCCCCTTTTTATATCATAATTCTGATTGATTCTGTTCCTCTAGAGAACCCTGACTCATACACTGCTCTTCACACACATGGACAAAATGGATATAAATGTTAGATTTCATATTTTCCAGTAAAGAAATTAATTTCTGTTTTGTTTCTGGGTCTGGTCACCCTAGGATACCCCTAAAGCCATTACTTGTTAGGAATTCCTGCCTCACTCTAAGCCTTTCCAAGAGCTTTCTCCTTAATCCTTTAAGGAGAAATTGCTATTTACCATGAAAGAGTATATGTGGAGTGCTGGCCACGTTCCAGGCACTCTGCAGGCCTCAACAACCAAAGCTCCTACATCCCATTGATGAGCAAAGAGCATATGAATATAGCCTTCCTCTTTGTGCCCAGGATCTGGCCTATATTTGCATTTCCATATGCATATTAGCATTTCCATATGTACAACTCATATTGTACACTTTAAACACATGTGGTCCTTTGGGTATTACTTACACTTCAACAAAGCTGTTCAAAAAAGAAATCATGATATATCATGTGAAGAGTTGAAAGTGCTCCAAAAAACAAAAGAACGCACAAATGGAGAGAGTAGATAGAAGAGCTGTTTCATGTGTGTGTGTGTGTGTGTGTGTGTGTGTGTGTGTGTGTGTGTGTGTGTGTGTTAGGCTAAGTGTAACTCCAGGTGACTTCTGTGCTTGTAGGCACTCTACACTAACCGACCTGCCCTCAGTCTCTGAGGTTTCTATTTTCATGGTTTTCCATACAGTAATTAAAAAGAAACTTAGAGAAATGAAAAGCATATTATACAGCATGCTTAAAACATCAACATGAAGAGTAATGAAGTTGACCAAGAATTTGGCACACTATTACAGAGCAGACAATGTTTCTATGACATTATGGCAGATGATAAATGCTAAGCTATCACTTGTCAAATGAACCAGGAATGTAGTCTAGTGTACATGGATGTTTCAAATACAGAGATATGACCCCTTCTTTTTGACAGCAAGAAATCTCTCCAGACACTGCTCAATATCCCCTAGGGCAGAAATATCAGTAGTGATTGAGAACCACTATGAAATTAACAATAGCGAAATACTTTGGCAGCATTGATATAATAGTAAAGCAACGATTTAAAAACTAAGAAAGAACACAAAGAGAAGTATGGATAGCATATTTCCATTGTGAAATACCATACATCCTTTGAAACATCTAAAGGGTGTTGTTAGTTGATTTGAAGGAACTCAGCAGACATCTTTCAGAGAGAAGGAAAGAGGGCACAAGCTAGAACAGACCTCAACCAAAGAGAGGGCATGTCCAGTGTGCATAGGAGCCTATGCCTGCATTTGTATGAAGAGTGTATGAGCTTGTCATTATGCAGAATAGGAAGAAAAGTTCAAACATAAACTGAGAACTTACAGGAAAACAGAATGGCAGTGCTAGTAAGTTTGGTATAACTATAGTTCTTTATTTAATGCAGTTTATGGATTTTTTTTGTTTCCAATTTTTATCTAATATTTCACATTGATTATTTATTATAGTTTTCTATTTTTGTGGGCCCTGCTTTTTTGGTTTTTTGTTTATTTTCATTTGCATTGAGGGAACACAAACACAGAGCTTTGTGAATAATAACCAAGTGCTCTCACTGAACTTCACCGCAATTTTTTTAACAGACAAATAATAAGTGTACATACAACAGGGTGGAGTGTTATAATTCAATTCATGCGTGAAATATGAAATGCTCAAATTAGGGTCATTAGCATCTCCCTCTCCTTAAACATTTTGTCAATTCTTTTGTTGGGAACTACCTAACTTCATTGTTCTTATTTTTTTGTAAGTATATCTTATAAATCTGTTAGAGTATTTTGGAGTAATTTTCAGTTTGCTTCTTAGGATTGTAAAATTTTAGAGATAAAATGTACAAGAAAAGATTTTACTGAAAACTTTCCAGCATGTGGTGGGACACAGGAGCCCTTCCTCCTGTGCCTGTGGACTGCTATGGTCATCAGGCCTCCCTGGCTCCTCCCCTGCCTTTCCTGCCTCTGCTGACCACCAGCCTATGTTCTACCACACTGAGTCTTCAATGTTCTCCTATTCTTTATTAAAAATGCCCTCTGTACATGTTCATGGGGTTCCATGTCACTTTTCAATACATTCATTCATCGCACACTGATTGAAACAAAATGGAATGAAAACTCTAAACATCCAATGGAAAGATGGGAAATAGGAGTTATTTAATGATATCAACATGGGTTACAAATTCAAGACTAAATTGCCAAACAAATGGAAATAGCACAAAATGAAGGAAGACCTATAAACTGCATGACAGGGAAAATATGTAAAGTTTTAATATTGGTCATGCAAAAATATGTATGTTAAAATATGCTAAGTAAAGATAAAATGAGCTTTCATCGAGAGGGAAATAAGCATGAATGCCTTTCAATGATGCCTAAAGGTGATGCCTTTCTGAGCAATGCACCTGAGCAGAAAAAGACAAAACACAATCATAAGCAAAAGCAGAGACGTGAAAAGCAGTTGGAAATGTGTATCTAAGGTGATGTAGCATGAGGGCTGCATGAGAATATACACTAACTTTTTTAAAGCAAGTGTTCAAAAAAGAAAATATTACATTAGTCACTCAATACATTCCAAAAAAGTGCAAACAAATACAGTCAATTTATAGGCTTGGACTTACAAAAGTCATAATTTTTCAATATTCCTCACAAAAATATTTCTACATACATGAAAATAGGCAGTCTGTAAAAGAAAATGAAACTTCACCAATCTTTTAAATAAATGCATTGGAAAACGAGTTGGGGATAAAATCTCCCAGTATACAATAGAGAAACTGGCATAGATCCTCAGCAATTAGAAGTAAGTGCTCAACAAACTCACAGGCTCAGATATATAAACCCTTCCAAAGTAAGTCTCCTAGGTGTATCTCTATTCAACTGTTAAATTGCTTTTTAATGAGACAACAGAAATAACATGTTAAAATATACATCCCTTCATATGTGTGTGTGTCTGTGTGTGTGTGTGTGTGTGTGTGTGTGTGTGTGCATACATAGATCAAACTTTCCTTATCCATTCACCTGTTTAAGGGCATCTAGTTTAGTTTGATAGTTTATTAATTCTGAAGCCAAATAAAAAAATAATATTTTCTCCGATATGTTGATGCTAATTCATAATGAGGGTGGGGAATAGGGAAGAGCAGTTACATTATATTAGGTAGAGTGGGTGAAGGCAGGAAAAGTGGTGAGGGGGAAGGAATGATAGCAGAGTGAAACAGATATTAACACATCATGTACATATATGACTGCCTGAACAATGTGATCCTTACAATATATACAATCAGAAAACTGAGAGATTATAATCCATTATGTATGATCTATCAAAATGTATAAATCCATTCTACTGTCATGTACAACTAAATACAACAAATAAAAAATTTTAAACAATCTGTGTCCCATGGCCATTTATAGTAATATAAATTTGCAAGATCCTTCCTCAGAATCTTGTACAGAGTACATAAATGTAATCAAATATTTTTCATCTAAATTACACACACATAAAAATACACCCTAATTTCACTGGTTTTCCCTTTACAGTTAATCCCTATTCCTCTAGTCCTTTAACTGCAGAGATCCTCAGACCTCTGCTCTTTCTCTGGGAGCACTGGATGCCTCCCTCCCATCCTCTCTTCAGCCTCCATTCGCTCCATTTCATGGCCAGCAGTGTACCCTGTGTTAATCAGTGCAATGTTCACTTCTCAGCCAAGTGTCATGAATCAATGCAACCTTGTGAGTAAATCCTCAATCAGAATAGTGAGCAGTCACAGAAGCCCTGCTCTGTGCTAGGTTGGCCTGGCTCTCCACTGACCTCAGCTAAAGAGTCCTGGGTTCAATTCTCTGAAGCTCTCCTGCAGCGTCCACTGAGCTCTCAGACTCACCTGGAGACCAGCTGTGAGAGGAAGGTCTCTCTGGAGGTGCAAGGTCCTGCCTGGGTGGGCTTGATGGTGACTGAAGCTCTGTCCCCAGAAAACACAGAAGGAAGGAGTCAAGTGCTGGCTCCTAGGAAGACCAACGACCTCAAAGGACACCAGCACATCCCGTCCAGCACAAGGCTATGTACTGCAAGACCACATCGGAGCAGAGAGTCACAGCTCCCTATATCTGCTCATTAGGCTCATTTTCCCCTTGTCCCCTGGAGGGACACTGGCCTGGACAGACAGGAAACTCTTCCTGCTGATTCTCTATTACCAAGAGAACTGTTTATCGTCCAGTAAACTTAGTTTTTATTGTTCCTCCATGGATCCACCTGTCTTCCAGTGGTCCAGCTTCCTGGCACATCTTTCCCCATTTGGCCGAAAGTGTTTTCTAAGTCTGACACTGATGAGCTCATCTTGACTGGAGCTCATGTGTCTCTAGGCATGAACCTGTGCTGGGCAAAAAGCAACAATACCCCAGAAAAGTCACTCCTCTTTAACAAGGGTGAGCACTGTGTTCCCTTTGTCTAAATCTTGGGCATTACTCTTCTTGCCTACCTGGATCCTTTCTCAAATTGTCATTAAGTTATAGTTTTAAGACCAGTTATGAGCTCCCATTCAACCCTTAACTTAAAAATGTTTATTAGAATGAGATGTGATTGGTTCACTTCATGCATCATAACCTGAGCCTAATACCTGATAGGAACTGGGAAACTTCATTTTATTGACTTCTATTCTGTGAAGTCGATTTTACATAGTGATACTCCTATGACCTCCATCTCCATGGCAGAAAAATGGGGTGACAAATGCTATACTGTAAGGAGCGATGAGACCTTCATTTGACTTCTGGCAGGATGCTTCCAGTTCATATATATGAGCTTTTGGTTTACACCTACATATATTTTCCCCCAGAGGATATTTAACAATGTTTGAACATTGGTACTAGCCATCTACCACACCCACAACAGTTCCCAACACAAATAATTACCCTCGTTCTAAATGTCAACAGTGAAGAGGTGATCAAAACCAATTCTAGACCACATTTCTGCATATTTATGCAGGAGAATCACCAAAAGGCAAGTACAGAAGCAAATGCTGAGACTATAGGTCTACTAAGGTTCCAGGAATTCTGCATTCTTATTTGATATAGGTGGTCTTGGTACTGCAGGGCCTGGTCTGGGGACCTCTCTCTGAGGAGGAAGTCTGTGAAATTCTGTGAGAGTCTGGTGTAGGTTGTCATGGCCAGGCACAGAGAACCCCTCACCAGTTACTCTCCTTTGATTAAAGTCTTTTTAAAAATTTGCATTGAGGACTGCTTGTTCTGAAGAAATAGCTAGACCTTGCAATAATAAAAGGAAGCAGGACTGAGGGCAATTGAAATAATCTGACAGTATGTATTTTTGATATTTGTTTTGATTTTAAAGACAATATTCTCAGTGGGATTCAAAAGTGGGGTAAAACAGTCACAGGATGGAGGGATGAGGGCTCAGAAACCTGTGGGGACTGTCCTTCTGTCCATCACATGTACCACCAACCAAGCAGCTCTGACCCAAGAGAGTTCATGTGAATATGCATACACACACACACACACACACACACACACACACACACACTCCCTTTCACTAACAAGGTTCTCACTTTGCCTCCTGGCTTGAATAGATCACCCAGCAAACTTCTGTGCAGGGGCAGATAGTAAATATCTCAGACTTCACAGGTCACATGGTCTCTCACAGTGACTCAGCTCTGTCATTAGTGTGGAAACCACTGTGGACAAAAAAGGAGCAGGTGTGTTGTCTCCCAGTAAAACTTCACTTCTGGAGGCCAAAACTTGAATTTGATGCAAAACCACAATGAGATACCATTAACATGCCTTAAAATGAACGTAAAATAGATGATGTCATGGAAATGGAGAGCACAGCAACTGTTAACAATGTCTGGACAGGGGAATAGAAAAGGGTAATGGAGACAGGTTGGTCAATAGGCACAAAGATGCAGGTAGATAGGAGGAGTGCACTCTGGTGTTCTATTGCATAGGAAGGTGACCAAAGCAAACAATAAAACAATGTATTTTTTAAAAAAAAAGTTAGATGAGTGGATTTGGGATGATCTCAGCATAATTATAGAATACCCATTTAAGGTGAAAGCTATGCCAATAACATTGAATTAACCTTTAAATAATGTATACATAAAATATCATTTTATATCTCACAAATACATAAAATTATTATCAATGAAAATTAGACAGAGAACATTCAAAAGTAACATAATTTTTTTAAAAAGGTAATAATGGTGATGAGAAAGAGGAGAATCTGAAATCCTCACACATGCCTATCAGGAAAGTCAAATGGTTCTGCTATTGTGGAAAACACTTCGGAGTCCCCAAAGTCAACACAGAATTATCAAATGCCTAGCAACTGCACCACCTCAAATAATGGAAAACAGAGACTCAAATAGACACTTGTACATCCATGTCCATCGCAGCTATATTTATAGTGGCCAAAAAGTGGGGACAACCATGCCCACCAACAGAGAGAGGCAGAGACATGGCAGGTGTTCGTAAAGCAAGGTCCCTCAGCCAGGGGAAGGATCTACGTTGTGACACTTGCTACAAGGGAAAACGTTGAAAGCTTTAAACTAAATAATAAACTAAACAGAAGGAAGAATCTAGCATGGCTCCTCATATGAAATAGCTGAAACAAGCAATGTGTAGCGAGAGGAAGTAGATGGGAGGTCAGGAGGGCAGGAGGGAAGGTGGAGGGTGATTTTTCAAGGTCAAGGGTCTCTTTGGAGTGACGATAAATTGTAGAAACAACAGTAATTGTAGATGTATTCTGTTCCACTACAATGAGTTAAAATGGCAAATTTCATGTTTTGTGCCTTAACCACAGTAAAAAGAATTTAATAAACAATTCGAGTCCCTTACAATATTCAAGGGTCACAATTACTGCTCTCCCTTTGATTTTCTATGTAAAAGACATAACAAGCATTGTCGCTCATTTTGAAGCAGGAGGGAAAGGGGGTGACCCATGGACCTTGACTTTCCAGCTCCTCCTCCAAGGTGCGGAAGAGTAGAGTGTGCCATCACAGAGCCGTTTCAGATCCGGTGGTCCCCTGCGTGTGTGACCTTGAGGAAGGTGGGGAGGGTGGTAAGGCTGGGAGGATGACTGAGACAAGGCTTGAACAGAGCCAGGATGGGGCGACCCAGTCCTTCATGTACCCCAGCTGTGGAGGAGTGCAGCTCCATGCAACACCGGGGTCACAACGCCACCCAATGTGTCAATGTGAAGCACAGTGGGAGATGCCACCTTTGTAATGGATAGGTGACCAAGACCAGACCCCTGATTGTCTAATGTCCATGTCTGAAGGTGTATGACCCTGACACACAAGCATGTGTGTGTTGATAAATACACATATGTACACACACACTGTGCATGTGGATATACGTGCATGCACACTTGCATGTAAGAAAACATGTACACACATGCACAGGTGCATAAAGGCAAGTTCATGCATGCATGAGTGCACACACACACACACACACACACACACACACACCAATGTGTGCTTCTGCCACTTTTCTCCATGGAGGTTCCTACTCTTAAGTGGACACCACCTTCTGAAGACAACAGTGAAATGCAGAGAAGAAGACCAGGACAGAAAAGGACACTCATCACCCTCATCTCTGTCCACTCTCTGCCCCAAGGCCCCTGTGTCCAGCTCTCTGACTCCCTCATTTCCCTCTTCCCAGTTTGTCTCCCATTTCTTTGACCAAGCCCAGCAGTTGTTCTGAGACTTCCGGACACCTGGTCAGTAACTGTTGGGCAACAGTGTTATGAAGGTGAGACTTCTGGAAGGCAGGAGTCTTCATGGACAAGGAGAAATAGAGGCTGACTCCACCTGATTTCTAACCTGGTCTCTTGGGAACAGGGAAAGAGCAGGAAATATTCCTTTCTGCTCAGAACAACATCCCACTGGGACACGAAAGCCCAGGAACTGAAGTATCAAGAGGAGGTGCGCCTAATGAGCAGGAGACAGAACTGTAAATAGAGCCTCTGATGCTGTCCCTCAGAAGGTTCATCTTGGGCTGGACAAGATATTGTGGTTGGTACTGGAGTCCTAAATCAAGCTAGGGGTCCAGTGCTCTCCTCCTCCTTGCTTGTCTGGGAACAGAGTTTCAATCTCCAACTTCAACAATCCAGGCTGGATCCCAGACTCCCACACACAGGCCTTCTTCTCAGAGAACCCACCCAGGTGAGTTGGGACCCCAGTAGATAATGCAAGCAGGAAAGATTCAGCAAGCATGAAAGTTGACAAAGTTTACCCGAGCTCACCTGAACCAAGCCAGTTCAGCCAAGATCCCTGAGATTGTGTGCTTGACACCTTAGCTATTTATTTAATGTGTTAAAAACTGGACTGTTTTTTAGAATCTATAATGTATAGATCATTGTTTACAATTCCATATTGGGACTGGAAATCTAATTGTTTCACACTGAGTGAAGAAGTAGTATAAAGTATTTTCCATAAAATTAGAACACATCCAATGGTGTTTTGCATTATAAAGATGGGACCATGGAACTGCTAACAGATGTCACCTTGGACAACAGCTCCTGAGACGGTGGCTGCACGGGATCTTCTGTCATGCTAGGTTTTCACGTGAGTCAAGTAACTGATTCCAGAGGTCAGGGGGAAAACTACATTGCTTTACAACACAACACCTGCTGAGACTGGATATACTTTCGGTGTGTAAGCCAATTTCTTTCTCTTTGCAATTCCAAATTGTTTGTGCAAGATTTTTGTTTGCTCTTGGGGACTCACAGGGGACCGGGAGTTATATGTTTTGATTTGGTTCTTTCAAAGGAATAATTAGAGTTTTACACACTTTGCCATTTACAAGTTCATTATTTTGTATATTACAGATATATTTGGGTGAAGGGGCATGTGAAAGTTGGTGAACTTTGTGTGATCAAACCTATGTCAGTCATATTGCAGACCCATCCTCTCGGCTGCTTTTTAAATCTAGAAAGCTCCTAGGCACAGTTAGAGGTCATCAATTGCCTCTTGTGACTTTTGCTACATTATTGCACATGTGTTTCCTTGTTGCTTTCTTTTTGCCTTTTGGGATTGATTCTATTTCTGTAAATAGCAAACATCTCCTTTCACATGGAGGAACACACACATTTGCATTCCACAAAAGACCGCCCACATCATTCTCAGGAGCACACTTTTACATATAGAAGCCTCTTTGTGTTTATGGAGACTCCCTGTCTGCACCATGGGTGTAAACAACTGGTGTGGTAGGATTCCTGGGAGGAGCAATGAGAAGATGCACACAGTGCTTCTAGCTCCCACACTTGGTAAGAACCCGCAAAGCGAGCAGTCTTTTCATCATGGCCGTGAATTCATCTCATCACTCCTGCCATCGTGTCCAGAGCCATAAGCTCCCTTGAACCCATTTATGTTTATAGGATGAAATGATAACTGTGGGGGATTCTTTCTCTGCTCCCAAGTATCCGTTTGTATTATTGTATTTCCAGGTCTTTGCCAATTCATTCCTGAGTTAGCTGCTCATGTGGATGATATAGAATTATTATTTTGGGTCTTTTGTTAAGTATTTATCTTGACCTTTTATTCAATTTCATCAATGCAGTTATTTATGATCCCTTTCAATATTCAAGTATATTTTTAGTGCATAAACTCTAACTTGCTTCGATTTTTTCTGTATTTTCTAAAATGTATTCGCCTGTGTAAAAATACATAAATGAAGAAAGCAGATAAGGTCTCCGCTCATTTGAATCTTACATGATAATGTCAAAGGTGGAAGATAATGAATGAAGTGTGTCTGTGATATGACATCCACGGGGAAAAATCACATGGAGAAAGAGGAGAGAAGGCAGTGGGACTCAGTGCGGGTTATAGAGAGTGGCCATCAGAGCTTCAGTCCGTGAGCTCAGGTATTCTCAACTGTGAATCATCCTTTAAACCTGCTGTTGAATTCATCTTGTGAGTATTGTGCTGAGAATATTTTCATTTACATTAGTGAAGAACATCAGCCTATAATTTTTCTTCCTTTGTATAGTCTTATCTGTGCAGATCATTTAGTCCTTATCTGTGCAGATCATATAGTCCTTATCTGTCCAGATCATTAGATATCTAAAGCAAACATAACCATCCACTTGGATCCAGGGACCACATTGAAATCAAATACCACGTGATTCCACATTCATGAGAAGTATTAAGTAACCAAACTCATAGATTCCAGAGCAGAAGAGTGTCATGGGATTGTAGGAGGGAACATTTGCTCTGTTTTATTAAGTTAGTTATATAAGACATTGTATTTCCAGACAACTGATGACAACATAGTTCCTGGAACTAACAAATGATATTGAAAATGTCCCAGGAGGACAGACCTGATGTTAATTGTTCCCACTACAGACAAAAACAAGCAATAAAAAGGTGGGGTGCACACAAGGACACTCTGGGAGGGGATGGACGTGTCCATGGCATTGATTGGGTGAGGGCACCAGGCTTCCTACGAGTCTGAACTCACCAGATCATGCACATTGCATAGTGCAGACCTTCGGACATAACTAGATCTCAGTAAATCTGCTTTAAACTCAAGTACAAGGGACAACTTGTGAGACAGAACCCTCAGCCTCTGGAGAAACCTAACATGTCAGCAGCTTCAGAGGCCGCCTCCTTCCTCAACATTCTCAGGCACCTCGTCTCTCCCATCTCTCTCTACCCGATTCTGGCTTCCTTTTGAAATTTGAAGCATGAAACAAGCACCGTCAGAGGGGTTATTGGGCCGCTCACTCCTGCTAGACACACCTCTGCTGTGTGGCCTCCCTCATCCTGGAGGTCTCTGTTCAAATGTCACCTTGTTCATATCATTTTTCTTGGCCTACAACAAATTAGCTCCTCCATCTACTCTCCTTTCGACCTGCCACCTTTTCTCCATAGCAATGATTATCATCTGATGTAGCCTATTATCCTTTCTTTTCTTTTGTAACTAATACATGACAATTGCACATGATTTTGGATGCCATGAGATGTTTTAATACATGTTTACATTATGTAATGTAGAAATCCATCTATCTCCCCTGTGTGGTGAAAACATTCAAAATCTTCCTCTAGCTCTTCTTTTACAATTTCCTCTACACAGTCTTTTTCTGTAATTGAATTCTAGTGACTTATTTCTCGGTTCCTTGGTGAGGCATTTACAGGTACATGGTTGGAACTCAGTTTACATTGCTGAAATGAATGTGTTCATAGAATTGAACTTCAATTGATGAAAGAATTGCTCATGAAAGCAGTAGAATAGTACAGCTCGCTGAGAGAAAGGAAGAGAAGGACGGGAATTCTTCATTAGAGGTGGGAAGGGGACAGCTAAAGGCGGCCAGGCATAAAGCTCAGTGCTGTTGTTTTTCTCTTTCCTGGTAGACCCAAGAAATGGAACCACGGAATTATACCCAAGTTTCAGAATTCCTCCTACTGGGACTTTCAGAAGACCCAGAACTAGCAGCCCCTCATCTTTGGGTTTTTCCACTCTATGTACCTGGTCACTGTGCTGGGGAACCTGCTCATCATCCTGGCCACCATCTCAGACTCCCACCTGCACATGCCCATGTACTTTTTCTTCTCCAATCTGTCATTTGTGGACATCTGCTTCACCTCCACCACCATCCCAAAGATGCTGGTGAACATCCAGACAGAGAGCAAGGCAATTACCTATGAAGGCTGCATCATACAGATTTATTTTTTTGAATTATTTGTACTGTTGGACAACTTCCTTCTAGCTGTGATGGCCTATGACTGATATGTGACCATCTGCCACCCCTGCACTACATGGTCATCATGAACCAGAGACTCTGTGGATTGCTGGTTTTGGTGTCCTGGATCAAAAGTGCCCTGAATTCCTGGTTGCAAAGCCTAATGATGTTGTGACTGTCCTTCTGCACAGACTTGGATATCCCCCCTTTTTCTGTGAACCTAATCAGGTGGTCCACCTTGCCTGCTCTGACACTCTTCTTAATGACATGTTGATGTATGTTACATGTGTGGTGCTGGGAGGTGGCCCCCTCACTGGAATCCTTTACTCCTACTCCAAGATAGTGTCCTCCATCTGTGCAATCTCATCAGCTCAGGGCAAGTACAAAGCCTTCTCCACCTGTGTGTCTCACCTCTCTGTGGTTTCCTTGTTTATTGTACTGTTCTAAGTGTGTACCTTAACTCTGCTGTGACCCAAAACTCATAACCAAGTACAAGAGCCTCAGTGATGTACAGCATGGTCACCCCCATGCTGAACCCCTTTGTCTACAGTCTCAGGAATAAGGATATCAAGAGCGCTCTGAGAAGTTTCTCTGAGAAACTACACAAGCATTCACTGTTCTGAGACTAAGAAGCTGCCATTGATTGCAGAGTGTGAAGTCTCAGAGCAAGTAATTGCAAGTTTGTTCAGATTATGGAAGTAGGACTTGTTCCTTCTATTTATTGTCTCAAGTTTCCATTTCTTTGATTTCAACTCCTCTATAAAAGATGAGCACTCACCTTGTGAAGCTTTCTCCTCTTTGACATCTGAACAGTGTTCACCTTGGTCACTTTCATACTTTCTCAAAGATATTTTCAATCGTGGATTAGAAATATTGGAAATTCCCATTTGTCTCATTGGACAACTTGCATTTTCTTAAAGAATAACTTCTTCTCAAATACCAGAACACACACGATAAATTTTTCTTTTCTTTTCTTTCTTTTTTCTTTTTGTTATTCAAAAGCAGTCGTGTGCTGAACTCCTCCTAGGAAGAAAGCACACTTGACAACCAAGCCTCGTGTGTCATTTTGCACTAGAGGGAATTCCAGGACCACAGTTCTGCCCTGTGGGTGCCTCGTGCCTCTGGCTTCAGCCTCTCAACGGCTCTTCCTGGTGATGTGGACTCTAACAGACCAGCGTGAGTCAAGACCCAGCACAGCTTCTTTCTCATGTCAGAGTTCTGTTTACTTACTCAGCTTGGTGTCCATGGTGTGAACACCAGAGTGACCGGGTTGGTGCAGACCTCACCAACTCACAGAGCGTTGATTCAGTGGTGGAGTCGGGCATCAGAAGGCTCACTTTCTGGATAGAAAGCAGCCCCCATTACACGGGAGGTCTGGGTCTCTATAGGTTACATGCTGGGAGATGACTGAACCACTGAAGACTTCGTCAGAACAGATCAGTTTGGGCATTCAGGAAACAGTTTGTGAGAGTTTGAATTTGCATTTTCTGTACAAGGATGGAGGGTCCAGGGTTCAGCATTCAGTGCTTATCTCCTTCCCTCCAGGGTCTATTGTACTGTCACTGGAGAAGTATTTACTTGGGGAAGGATCAATATTTTGTCTTCCCCCCAGAGAATGTCATTTTTAGGTTTGATGGACAACTTCTTCACAGGGATTGTCTTGTCACTGGGAAGGGATGTATTGGGAAAGGACCAGTGTTATCAATATTTCACCTTCTTCCTCCCTCTTCCCAGGCTGCTGTATTTGGGGTTGTCATTTCCATTCCATTTGCATGGTCTCTGCCGCAATCACATCAGACATTTATCAGATATATATTTAGTAAATACACATTTCCAAGTCATGTCTGTATGGAAAGACAAATTTGAAATGATAGGTAGATCAATTTGCCTCAACATTAAACAGGACTCTAAATAGGAAAAGATAAACTATACTTTATATTGCATTACTACCTAAAACATATCTTTTTCATACTGGAAATACAATTACTGTGGAATGGAAGATTGGATCCCATGTACAAGGGGGTTTGCTCATCAAAAATTGTTTGGCATTGTTTGGTGGCATTATTGAGCTGTTTTGCCTGAAAATTTCCAGGGCTGTCTAGAATTATGAACCCTTACATGTTCTGCATGAAGTCACTTATGGTTTGGTTATGAGTTATCCCCCCAAATTTCAGTATTAGGCAATGCAGGAATGTCAGATATGAAAGGATTAGATGAGGAAAGCTGTAATTTATTCAGTGGATTAATCCACTCAATGGATTGATTATTTGAATGGACTACTTGGTGATAACTGTAGACAAGTGAGTGAGGCTGGAGGAAGTAGATCATGGTTGGGGGGAGGCCCTTGGGATTCTATCTTATCTCTGGCTCCTCATTCTCTCTCCGTCCTTGCCATGAGCTGAGCACCTTTCCTCCTCCATGCCTTTCTGTCCTGTTTGGCATCATTTCAAGTCCAGAGCAATGGCGTAAGCCAATCATGGACTGATCCTCTGAAACCATGATCCCAAAATAAACTCTTGTCATGGAAATTGCCTTGTCAGGGATTTCGGTCACAATGATAAACATCTGACTGACACACCTACCTTTTCTAAAAGTTGCCATAACACTACAGTGGTATTGAATAAACAAAATCAATATTATCCATTCTATGTCTCCTTCATGTGCAGGGATCATTTCAGTCTTCATGTTCAATGGATGACTCACAAGAGAATTGAATTCCTGCCCAGACATGCAATTTCAGATCCTAAACATGCATGCTCTTTCCCACACAAACATGCATGTTCTTTTCCCTGGAAAATAATCATCATTTATCATTTTAAAATACATTTGTATTGAATAAATTTGAACAAGAGAGTGATTGTGAATGGTGTCTTTAAATATCAGAGCAATTCCAAAAGAAAAAGTAGCAGATTATTCTAATTGCTTTCAGTTCCCTTCCTTTTACTTACTGTAAGTGTTAACTATTGCTGTGTTTCAAATTGGTTTCATATAATGTCTTACCGTCAAATAGAAGTGCATGGTGATGAGTTATTCTGGGCTCACTGGTCCCCTTTTGAATCTGTGGAGAGTTGTGTGTCCCCTGGGTCCCTCTTCCATACTCAGCTGGGCTTTCTTGGGACTCAGAGCTGAGTGTTGGCTGATCTAGGGTGGCTTGACAGGAACTGGCTTCTTCTGCAGATTTCTTCTCCTCCAGCTGTCTAGCCTGGATTTGTCAGCAGCAGAGGCATATTTCCAACACAGAACAGCAGAAATGCCCTTGAAAGTCCCTTGGGACTCACAAACAAGCTCATCATATTTTATTGCCAAAGCAAAATAAAGACCCTAAACTTATCTTGATCATCTTAAGTCTTGGAGGATGACTCCTTCCAAGTTCATCCTCAGGAGCTGATAATCTTAGTGAAAAGGATAAAAGTAAAAATAGGGTCATCCCTCCATGTTCATGGGGAAATGGTTCTACGACCTTCAGAGATACACAAATCTGCCTCTGAACCAGGAAAGAGGCTGAGAGCAAAATGTACTGAATGAGCATGAGTGTGTGCCATGAAGAGTTTATGAAACAAGTAGCAGCCCTGATTCAATACACACAGGAAATGTGGCCTGCATTCATGATGGAATAATATTTGGCCATTAAAAAGGAATGAAATCCTATCATTTGATAGTCATTATATGGAATGTTCATTTGCACATATGGATTTATGGATCTGCATATGTCATTTGTGATCTTTCTGCAACTGTTTTGTGTATATGACCTGTTACAAATCTTCTCAAATGTCTATATTTCATTATAGAGGATACTTGGTTACAAGTAACAGAGATTGCCAAGCCAGTTACTGAAACAAATTCTGTATTTATTTATATATCACAGGTTTCAACCTAGGAACTCAAGGCTACTCTCGCAACTTTTGGATGTAATTGAGGACATAGTCTTCTGGTGTTTTTCTGCAACATTATCCCCAATGTGTGTTTCTAATCTCATGGTCACAGAATAGCTTCTATACTACCAGATATCAAATCTATATTCCAGCCAGGAAGACTGGAATAAGAGTCAAGAATGAAGTGTAAAGGGAGTTGCAGGGAGGTCTTTGCAAAATACAGACCAACAAAAGAAACATCTCAGATAAAGTATAAAACACAGATGGGAAAAGTGCCATGTCAACAGCTCAATGAGTTTTCACATAGTGAATATCCTCAAGTAGCCAGAATTCATAAAAGAAATAGAATCTAACAGCCCCACAGAAGCTTCTGTGGTATCAATTCCAGGTACTACTTCTGCTCCTGTGGTATCTACTCTCTGGAATCATAAGAGCAAAGATTACCTGTTGACTGAAGTAAACTTCTTAAAAACAGAATTGTGCACTTTTGTGCTGCCTTATTCTGCTCAATATTGTCTGGTATGCGTTTTGTCCATTGGGATGATGTTATGTGTGTTTTCCATAAAACTCCACCTAACAGACTTCAGTTTACAGCTCTTTGGCCACAACTGGGGCATGAGAGATGGTGGGTAGAATAATTCCTGGAGCTATGTCCACATCCCACTTCCCTGAACTCTGAATATGTTAGTCAAGAGTAGAAGAGATTTAGGCTTCTGACAAGTGACCACAGAGAGGGATATTACCCTAGGATATCTGAGGATGTTAGAGTTGTCACAAAGGTCTTCATATGTGGAAGAGAAAAATAGAAGAGTCAATGTTGCTGTAATGCAATGTGAGGAAGACTCACCTGCCACAGCTGGTCTTAAAGAGGGTGGAGGTGGCCATGAGACAAGGAATGTGGGCAGCCTCCAGGAGCAGAGAAAGGATTCTGCTTCACAACCACTTGAAGAAACAGCCCTGCAGACAACTGAATATTTATCCCAATTAAAAACATATTGGATTTCTAAACTTAATGGAAGGTTTTACATTTGTATCCTTTTAAAATTCCACTGATTGGTGACTGTTGGTTACAGCACAAACAGAAACCAATAGATATGGCAATGCTCTGACTGAAGTGATTGACAGAGTGGATGGAGAGCTCAAACCAAATCCATGTTCTGATGTTGAGGGAAAAGCCAAGAATGGAGAGAAATGGTTAAGGAAACCTGGCGATGTTTTCCACCATGAAAACCTGAACAAGCTGACTTTTAATGGAGTAACAAGGTAAAATTTAATTTGGCTTTCATTACAGTATATCATAAAGTTGTGTTTATCAAAACTTTCGAAATGACTTCAGTCTATACATATATATAGAGAGAATTATCCTAAACAAATCCAATCAAATTAAAGCAATGCTATTATAAATATCCAAATCCATGACAAAAAGGTTTTTGAAGTGCCTGGTGCGTGAATGATTATTCTTTGGAAGTAAACTTGTATTCTTAACATGAATAACCATTTGTAATTTGAATTTTCAGGCAAGAGGTAAAAGAGGATAGGATTTCTACAACAAATGATAGATTAGTACACTGAGAATTAAAAATGATGGAAGAACTAAAACAGGTAGAATTGAGAACATGATGGGTGGATTCAAGTATGAAAACATGCATGTCTCCAACAATATTCTATTAAGTAAACAGAACACATGGAGAAAGAACAGTCTCACATCCTGTCTCACATGTGCATTTTTTACAGTCTATCAGAATGTGTAGTAATGGCTACCAGAGGCTGGGATGGGTGGGTGGGGAAGGAGGAGGCAGGTGGGAGGTTGGAGAACTGGTACCTAAAAACAGTTATAGAGGAGGAATGAGTTCAGTCAAATTACCCAGCACAGTAATTCACATTATATGTTTTAAGAATAACTTGGAAGGAGCTTAAAGTTTCCAGACCAAAGGTAGTAAGGAGTGGATAGAAACATTAATTATCTTCATTTATCACTATATCCTACTTACACATATTGAATTATTACACTGAGCACTCTACATATGTGTTAATTATAAGATTTTCTGAAATGGTTTAAGAAAATGGATTTGTTGACTATCCTGATTTGATCATTCCACACCGTACACTTGATTTGAACTATTACACCATGCCCTATAAATTTGTACAATTACAAATTATACAATATTGTACAAAATTATACAAAATATTTGTACAAATAATTGTGCAAAATATTGTACAAAATTGTACAATATTTTAAAACGTGCATGTCAAAAACTTTGATAATATTTTTAAATTTAAAAAACTAGGGGAAAATACATGATATCTTATATAATGTGGAAATCTGCCTCGTTATTACAATCATTTACCTATATTTACTGCAAAACATCAAGTTGTAAACCTCAAATATGGACAATAAAATGTATCTTAACAATGAAATAAAATTAAATGAAATTTAAAGAAGCAAAATACACATATAAACTTACTTCAAAACAATTAGAATTTTAAAATCCCAAGGAAAAATTGATTTGATCCTTGAACCACCAAAACCACTAACCTAAAAGAATACATACAAATGGCTCAGAAACATGAAAAGGTGTTGATTTCATGAATACACAGTACAATCACATTAAAATAATCAAGGGACTTCAAGTGCCTTACCTTGGTGTTGGATTTCTTCCTAAGACTGCTCACCCAAAAACAGAGTCTTCCTTATTGGGGAGAATCCCAGAAGCAGAAATTTAATCAGAAGCTTCTGTTTTGTTCCACCTTTAATTTTACATCAGCAAAGCTTCTCTAGAGCCAACTAAACCTCAGGTCTGGAAGCCTGGCCTGGTCCACACAGACTGGGCAGGGGCCTCTTCATCCCCTCTGTGACCTGGGCTGGAGCCTCTTCCTTCCCTCTGTGACCTCAAGTTCGTTGCCTGGTGACCATAAGCTCTTGCTTCTTAGTCAAGCAGTGACCAGGAACATCCAGACACAGTGTGTATAACATGGTCCAACAAACTGGCAAATGCCAAGTATAGTTTTAAATCTTCATTTAATTTTTACTGACATGTGAATGTGCATGTGAACAGGGGTCAGGGTGGTACTTTAGCCCATGCACACTATGTTCAGTGAACAAAACAGCATAAGGAATCTTTCCCTCTCCATGTCATTTCTTTGTGATCCCAGGTTTGACCTCCTCACTTCTAGATCCTCATAAAACACAGGACAACACGTTGTGCTCTGCAGCCTCTCCTCCCCCACTCTGCTGTGGAACTCCAGGACTTCCTCTTTCTACTGAACTGTGTTCTGCTACCCATTTTCCAGCTTCCCTCCCTCCCTCCTCGCACTGCCTCCTTGCCAGTCACTGGGGTCACTGTTCTGTATTCAGACTGAGGCTCCTTTGCTTCCACATAGGACAGAGCATATGTGGGGCTGGCTGTCTGGCTTCTTTCATGTGGCAACCTGTCCCACCCCCTTTATTTTGTTATGAATCATAGGTTTTCTTTCTTCCTGAAGGCTGAAGAGTACTCATTATGGATACACTGCATCTCCCTTTTCCATGCCTCTGCCATGGGAAGCTAGGCTGGTTCCCTGCCTTGACGGTTGTGCTACTTCCCAGGGAAAGTGGGGACAAGCAGGTGCCTCTTTTGAATGCTGGTTTCTTTCCCTCTGTGTTGTCTGTCTTATCAAGATCTACCTCCATGAGTCTGGAGTATTTTTCTATCTCAAAACCTCTTAGGACAAATACCTATGGGTATGTTACTGGCCCAGTTATCTCCTCTCTCTTCAACCATCCCCTGAATTTCCTTCTATTCAACAAGAATTGACAGGGGACAAACTCCTTACCAGAACTGTACTAGGCATCACGTTTGCAAGCACAGAAGAGCTACATTTCTGAAATTCAAGAGACGATACTGCATATGAGTAGTAAAATTCAGTATGTTCAGTGAGACCGAAAGGAAAGAGAATCATACAAAGGCAGGAAACATTCCAGTCGGTCTCATTTGCATCACCACAGAACACATCTCTGCAAGTGAGTGTCCAGGGCAAAAAGAAAAACAAGGGTCACTTCTGAAAGTCTGTATTAAAGGTAAAAGATGTTGTTTCTTCAACATAAAATACAAACCATTATTGTAGATAACTGGGAAAATGCCACGTTGTAATCATCAAACTTGAGAATTTATGAATTGTACCAAGGACAAGAAAGACCATGAAGGAAGACCCAAGGAGAGAACTGCATTAAAACTTGTAAAAGCAGAAGACATCAAGGCCTGGATGAAGGAGGAGAGGCTCTCTGGTCCTCAGTGTCATGCAAGCTGCTACTCAGCAGATACTGTGATGGCCTTCACTGAGGGGTCCCATGCCCTTGGCCCCTTTATCTCCCTGCTCTTCAGACTGTGGACCAATGGGCTCAGTATGTGAGTGATATTCACCAAGGTCACTCAAGGTTATCCTACACAGCAGATGCCTGAAGAACTGAGGTAGATCTCAAGACCAGTGCTCAGGTTTCAATCTTAAGTGTCCCTCAAAGGCACTGGGGTAAGGCAGGTCCCCTGCTTGGTGCTATTGGAAGGTGATGGAAATGCTAAGAGGGGCTCTTGTAGGAAGTTTTACTTCACGGGGGGATCACACTTGAAAGGGGTGCGAACCCAAGTCTCCTCCTCTTCATTTTTCATTTCCTGGCCATGAGGTGAGCAGCTTTACTCTGCCACATGCCTGGCACCCCCATCATGTGCTCACTGCCACAGGGCCATTCCCTCAGATTGGAACCTTGCAAACCATGAGCTGAAATAAAACTTCTCTCCACATAAATCTCAGGTATTTTGTTATAGTAACAGAATACTGACTAAAACAGTCAGTGCATGAAGCAAGGTCACCACCAAGTGAAAGGCTGTGGACTAGCCCCTGGCTGATTTAATTCTGAGTGAAGAAAGAATTTCTAAAAAAGAAAGAGGATTTCAGTAAGAGAGAAAGACCTAGAATGACAGAAACTAAATACACTGCTATGTTATTGATGAGGTGGCAGAACTCTGGCAAGATCACAGAACAGTGTGGGCTTCCAATGGTTGTGCAGAAGAGAGGCAGTCAAGGATGTTCACTTAAGAAAAAGCCATGTTACAATCAAATGTTCATCTGTACTGTCTCCCTTAGTGTCTACATAGCAGAAAGAGCAAGAACAATGAAAGGTCAGGTGCCAGCAATTCTTATCATCCCAAATCTGCTTATTTCAATATCCAACATTTTCACACCAATCTGCAAAGCAAACTTCACCATAGTCTGCTGCACATGTCACGTCTTGATTGACATAAAGCCCCATTACATTATCAGCAAACAGTGTTCTCTCTCATCTACCTGATCTCATAAGGGTCACTCTAAACACAGGATAGACCATGGCAGCTACAACTGCATGGGAGAAAGTGAAAAGCAACTATGAGTCCTTGAGGAAAAGGAAAAGTCTTCGAAATTTTAACTATGAACAAATGGCGTGCTCAGACAACACTCATTTTTTCATTTATAATTTGAATCAACTTTATTTGGAGAAAATTGTAGATTGACATGTTCTTGTTAAGAAATGAGGCCAAAAAATCCAAGTACACTTTAGTCAGCTTCCACAAAAGACTGGGCAAAATATCACAGCTGGGTATTTACACTGATGACAAGGAAATGAAATTGCACAGCAAAGAGAAGCATCCACATCCATGTTTCTGCAGATTCATTCAAAGCAGTTAAGTATGGAGTCAACCTAAGTGCCCATCACCAGATGATTGGAGGAGAAAAATGTGTCACATACACAACTTGGAACATCATTCACCTGCATGGAAGAATGAAATCCTGTCACTGTGGCAATGTGGATGGAGCCAGAGGACATTGTGCTGAGTGAATAAGGCAGATACACAAAGGCAAGCACTGTGTTGTCTATCTCATATGAGGAAGTTAAAAAATAAAAAAAAATGCCAACCTGAATATAGAATAGAGATTACTAGATGTTGTTATGAGGTTGGAGAGAGTGAATTATGGGGCTGGATTTGATGAATGTACACTGTAGACGTGTGGAATTACCAGGCTGAACCTCGCAAAGGTTTACAAATAATACATGCTCATCAAAATAAAATACAGAACGTTTCTCATCAGTTAAGGATTCTGAGTGTTGCCCCATTACAGCCACATCCACCTCCCTCCCTCTCCAGTGACTGTCCACTCAAGACCATTAATCTAGGAATGATTTATTTATTGCTGACATCTCAAAAAAGTTGTGAAGCACATAAAATTGTGCACATGGGGAAAATGGTAGAGTAGATACTTGTGAGGACAGGTTTCTCCATGACTATGGTCAGTACTGTGGACACCACACTGAAATGTATAGAGGATCCAAAAGATGAGGATAAAACCTGATGACCAGCTAACACCCTGGTATTTTTAAGACTACCATGTCAGGAATGTAATTTATGTAAGTGATACAGCAAGGAACACACACTTGAAAACCTATTGTCAGCCAGGCATGGTGCTGCATACCTGCTACCCCAGTGACTCAGGTGGCTGATGCATAAAGATTGCAAGTTCAAGGTCAGCCTCAGCACCCAGCTACTCTGTAAGCCACTTAGCAAGACTCCATCTCAGACAGACAACAGAGATCTGGATGGGTAAATATCCCTCAGTTCAATCTGTGGTACCAAATTTTTGTTCTCAGATTTTCCACCACAATAAAATTATAAAACTGACTTTCCTTGTTAAATATATTTTACAACTGAATAGATATTATGACTATTTTCAGTGAAATAAACAATTACTTAGCATGATATATGTCATTTGAGCTTAAATTATTTCTAGAAATATATCTTATGTGATAAATGAGAATTTGCAAGTCTTACTTTTCCAAAAATGGGAATGATTTGGGGAAAGTTGAAGAAGTACAAATGGAGAAAATTGGATTTGGGAGACATCAGAAAGTGTCATAAAGTGAATGATGCAGTCGAACTGCATGCAGAGGTGGAAATCAAAGGAACAGAAACTCAAGAATAAAGTAGGAGGAGCAAGTTCTGCTTCCACTTTCTGAAAAGAATCCAGTTTCTGGCTCAGAGGCTCTGAGTCCTGCAATCATGGGCTTTTCTCCAGTTTTGGTCAATTGACATTTAATCTTTCTCTTTCAAAGAGTCTCCTCAGTGCGCTCTTCAGGTCCTGATTCCTCAGACTGTAGATGAAGGGGTTCAGCATGGGGGTGACCACAGTGTACATCACAGAGGCTGTTGAAGTTGAACGTGAGTTTTGGGTCACTGCAGAACTGAGGTACACACCTAGGCTCGTGCAGTAAAATAAGGAGACCACGGATATGTGTGAAGCACAGGTGGAGAAGGCTTTGTACCTCCCCTGAGCTGATGAGATTGCACGGATGGAGGAAACGATCTTGGAATAAGAGTAAAGAATGCCAGTGAGGGGGCCCCCACCCAGCAAGATGGCAGCAACATAAATCACCACCTCATTGAGAAAGGTGTCAGAGCAGGCAAGTTGGACCACCTGGTTGAGCTCACAGAAGTAGTGAGGGATTTCCAAGTTCATGCAGAAAGACAGACGCAACACCATTAAACTTTGCAACAATGCATATAAAACACTCACAACCCAGGACACCAGAATTAGCAATCCACAGAGATGGGGTTTCATGATGACCATGTAGTGCAGTGGGCAACAGATGGCCACATACCTGTCATAGGCCATCACAGTCAACAGAAGAATGTCCAACTCTATAAGGAGTACAAAGAAATGAATCTGGGTGATGCAGCCTGCATATGTGATGGCCTTGCTCTGTGTCTGGATGTTCACCAGCATCTTTGGGATGGTGGTGGAGGTGAAGCAGATGTCCACAAAGGACAGGTTGGAGAGGAAGAAGTACATGGGTGTGTGCAGGTGGGAGTCTGAGATGGTGGCCATGATGATGAGTAGGTTCCCCAGCAAAGTGACCAGGTACATGGAGAGGAAAAGCCCAAAGATGAGGGGCTGAAGTTCTGGGTCCTCTGCAAATCCCAAAAGGAGGAATTCTGAAATCTCTGTGTCATTCATTGGTTTCATGTGCTTGGTGTGACTATGAGAGAATGAGAAAGAGAGAGGGAAAGGAGATGCATTTCTACTGTTTAATTTCTATTTTTCTCTCATTTTTATTCACAGTAAAGTCATCATTTTTATATTTCATCTGAATCTGGTCACCTGTCAAGGTGTCACCTACACATTTTAAAACAAGTTTCTTCCCATCTCTCAGCATTTCCTCAAGAGGTCATATACTCTAGAATTATACTGAGAAATTTCTAGTGTACTTAAAGAAAAAAAGTTGAATATTTACAATGTCCTGGGAATAATCTAGAAAATGTGAGAACAGTACACAAAACCGATGTCCCTACAATCTAAAGATGGAGAAAATTATAAGCAAGTTTTGAAAATTATATAACATGCCAGATGAGGAGATAATTGCAAAAAAAGAAAATAAGATAAAAAAGAAGAGAATAGATGGAAGTGTTTTTCTAAAACTGCACTTTTGGCAAAAATCAAAGAAGTTGACAAATCAGATTTGAACAACAACAACAACAAATCTGAATGAAGACAGAGGAAGTGCCACAGGCTGTCAGGGAAGAGTATCTGGCAGGAGGCAAAGACCATGCCAAGGCCCTGAGGGAGATCCTTTTTCAGACGTCCAAGGCCAGGGAGGAAGCCAGAGTGGCAACAGGAAAGAGTAAGAGGGAAAGGGACGGCTCAGAGGTGAGAGCAGAGCAGTGACCAGAGGCTGGGAAGTGGAGCAGGGAGGGGAGGACATGGGTGGGCTATTTAACGGTAAAAGCCACAGAGAGGGCATGAAGTCTGAGTGTTCCACAGCACAGCAGGGGACTTGAGTTCCCATATGTTTCATTTATTTCAAAATAGTTAGAAAACAGGAGTCTGAGTTTTCCTGTCACTCACAATGACAAATGCTGAAAGACATGAATGGGATGATCACACCGAATTGGTCATTAAACATTGACACACATAGCAAAGTGTCACACGGTCCACCATGAATAGATGCAATTGTTATGTATGAATTAAACAGGGAAATCAATTTAAAAGGCAATTCTCCCTGTAATGTCTTTTGTAGGACAGTTCCTTGGTGGCGTGCTTCACAAGGTATGATTACACCTGAGGAGAGCTGCTGTGTGTGGCTCCTCAGATCTCAGAGCTGACAGCAGCATGCTGTGTTCACAGTTTCAGCCCCAGTGTTTTGTTTGTTAGCACTGATGAACATAGAAAGGCACTCTGAAACTCCATCACTTTAGTTGTAAAATGTTGCACTAATGTCACCCAGTGCATAAGGCTCTGGTGGAAAGCAAATGAGGTAACCTGAAAAAAATCTAATTTAACTTACAATAGGAGAAGAGTGTAGAGGGATGTGGACTGAAGACAATGAAAACCACTCTGTGCAGATGCAAAGTCTATGAATCCATGAGAGACATCTGCCGGCTGGACTCATCACAGCCTATTCACAAGAGCCAAGATGTGGAATCCACCAGGATGTCCATCATGGGATGAATAGAGAAAGAAAAGAAAATGTTTCCGTCAATGGGAGGACAGAAACAGAACACTACAGAATCGTATTTAGTTAAGAAACAATGAATCCTGCCATTTGCAGCTGTGTGCATGGAAACAAAGCCTGTTGTCATTCATGTGTGGAAGCTAAAATCCTGGCCTTACACAGGAAGAGAGGGGAATCGTGGTCACTGGAGACTGGAAGTGTACATGAAAGGGGACAGAAGAAGGGGAGACAATAGCTCCCAAACTCTGAGAGCCAGGAGGAGCCAGCTCTGGGATCTGCAGCACAGTAGGGGAACTGTGACCACAGCAACCTTCCACACACTTCACAGTAACTACAGGAGCCTGAAGATTCTCAGCATGTAGGAGTGACTAATGTGGAGGAGAAGCAATGTTGACCACTCTGACTTGCTCATTTCACACTGAATTCATCTTCCAAATTACTATCCTGTACCATGCAAATAGGTAGGAATGTTATGTGTCCATTAAAATACATTTAAAATCATATTTACCACGTTGAAGGGTGCAGTTGTCTTGTGCCACTGAAACATTAAGACAAATGATTCTGCCCAAAACTTTTGCATTCACACTATAAATCAGCTGCAGAACTTTCCTTTGGACTGAAGTGCACTGTCACTTAGTTTCACCTGTTTTTCTGAGTCCTGGAAGCCCTGGACTTCCATGTAGCCCTGGAAGCTCAGGGATGAAGGTGGACTATGTCCTGATGAAGCCATCAGAAGGGCTGGGACCCCACAGGTCAGCAATGCACTGACACACCCCACCCACCAGCCTCCCAGCTGAGCAGCACAGCAGTCCTGGAGTCTAGGTGTTCACCTGAGGAGGGTATGGCTGACCTGGAGTCCAGCTCTGGGCCATCAGTGTACAGCATCGTGAGACAGAATTGCATTACGCACCACCAGCCTGGGGAAAGACCTAAACTCAAGATTCAAACCTCTGCTTCTATGACATGCATATTGCTTTTACACTATCGTAAAGTCAACAATGGTCATTAGGTGAAGGCATTGAAGTTTTGGACAGTCTACGCATTGAGCCCAGGCCCCTTGCTCCGAAACCTGTATGTGTGGGAATGTGTGCCTGCACACACACACACACACACACACACACACATACACACACACACACACACACACACAGAGCATCATGTGCCATCCTGGGCTCTCACCACACAATGAGAAGGCAGTGCATACACAGGGAAACTGTGGTTAGCATGTCAATTTTCCTCTAAAGAATAAAACAATGGTAGTCAGGAACTGCAGTCTGTCAATCTCCCATCACAGGTAACCTTGGTGATCCATTTTTGTATGGCCATTATCTTCCCTGTGTTTAAAGAAACAAAAAAAAAAAATTCTCAATGAACAGAAGGGGTTGCTAAATGGATCTGATGGGGGGACTGTCCCTGGGACAATGGAAGGAAAGAGAAGCTTCCTTGATTCCACCTTCCATGTATCCCCTGGGTGGCGCACAAAAGTATAAGGCATCAAAACAAAAAGGATATATTTTTAGTGGGAAAGATGAATGTCACAAGCCAACAATCTGTGAAAGGAAGTAAACTTTGAGAAAAACAAATGCTCTCCCCACTGTTCCTGGGAGAGCAGGAGGATGGCCTCCTGGAGGCTACTGCACCTCTCTGGCCATTGTCTTCACAGGGTTGGTCACTGGGTGAAGCAGGACTCTATCTTATTTTTCTCAGTGGGTTTTGCTATGTAATACTTAGGCCATGGTGTTGATCTCTTTTAAAAATATTTTTAAAGTTTAAACAACAATGATAGTTGTGTGTATGTTTGGGGCACAGTGAGATCCTTGAATGCATGTGAGCCATGTGTGATAATCAGCCAGTGAATTAACAACTCCATCACCTCAACGTTGATCACTCCTGGGTGTTGGGAATAATCGGAATCTTCTCGACCAGCTATTTCAAATCCACAACCAGCAGCTGTGACCACATTACCCACTGAGCTAGAGAGCACTAGAGTCTTTCCTCCTGTGAGCTCCACCCTGTGTCCCTGGCCGTCCCCTCAGTTCCTTGCACATCCTCTCACCTCTGGTAGCCACAGCTCCTCGACTTCTAGGACTGATCTCTTTTTTTGAGAAAAGGTTGTTAAATTGCCACTTCCCTTTTCAGTATCATAAACAAATGAATCAATGAATTAAGCAGGAAAGCAAACCATCCAACAGCCTGGTAACCACAATCTCCCAGGTCAGGCAGTTCTGGTTTGGCTCTGGGAGGACCTCAGGCTAATGATCTTGGTGTCCATTCTCTGAACATCTCCTGCAGGATTTCTTGGGTCTCACTGACCTGGGTGAGCACTCTGAGAGCAAGAAACCACCACATCCTGTCCAGTCCAAGGTGGAGCATTCTGAGGAAAGGCAGAGAGGAGACATACACAGCTCCCCAGACTTTCATTAGGCATGTCCTCACTGTGGCAACACTGGGCACATGATTAATTCCCCTGCTGGACAGTGTTCTGCACCAAGGACGTTTCTCTTTCCAGGAGAGTCTCTATTCCCAAGAGACATGGTTTACAGTCAGGAGAATTCAGTCTATTACTCCATCTCACGCCCTCTTCTTCCTTCCAGAGATTTAACCTGGAGACATCCTGAGCTGAAGTTCTCTACCAGGTCTGACACGAGGTACCCATCTTGACTAGGGCTCTTGGATCCCCACAGACTTGGGTCGTGTTGGGGACATGGCCCCTGATTCCTCAAGGGGCTTTCTATCCCCCTTTTCAACCAAGCTTATAAACCATGGGTCTACATTCTTGGCTTTATGACATGGTCCCCAGACCAATTAGAACATTCATTAAAAACATGTTCAGAGTTGTCATTTAGTCCTTTGGTGACAAAGACTTTGCTGGTAAAGTGATGATATTTAGATCTTTTGATGCAAACTGCTCCGAGATATTTACCTTATAATCCCATTAATTTTTTACAAAAGTCCCTTCTAGGAGGTTTCCTGTCACCCACCTATAAACCCAGCTACTCAGGAGGCTGTGGTGAGAGGTTCACTTCAGCTCAGGAATTCAGGGCCAGCACCATGGCAAGGCACAGCTCATGAAATTTAGGGAGCCATGTTCACTAAGGTCCCAGCATCTCTAAAGCACAAACTCTTGGTCAGCTTCTCTGATATCTTCAGATAACGGTCCTCCTCTTTGCTCACTGGGGAGTCAGTGGAGGCCAGAGAGGTTGCTCACACTTAATTTTCTTTATTATTTTAGTCTTAACTTGTCATCATTATTGACCCACATCTGGTGCAGATGATGGGATTCACAGTGACCTGCACACCATGCCTGCAGGGGGCAGTGGTCATGTCCACCTCCACTCCACTCTCCCTCCCTCCCCAGAGGACACAGCACCGTCCCAGCAACACTTCCACTCTAGCTCCTCCATGTTTGGGTTTCTGTGTGGGACAGGGAGGGGGTGATATCGGCCTTCCAGTTTCTGCCTCATTCTCATCAGCTGGCCATCCTCCTGCTCCATCTGTAGTGTGTGTATATATAGAACATCAAATATCTGTGGTTCACTGTGGTACATTGCAAAGTAACCATTGTCGAGTTTCCATTACAGGTAACCAGGGGAAGTGGGAAGTGTGTGTGTGGGGGACACTGTGTGAGCCATGCACAACCTCCTCAACAAGGCATGGCAGGGCAGGATTCAAGTTATTATGAAAGACACCCATTGCTTGTGAGCACCGAAGAGAGTTTGAACATAAAAGATGAAATGAAAATAAAGTTAGTGTCAATGTACACATAGTTCACTCACCTGTAAACATTAAGGTTTACAACAAAAAATTGTAATGGGTGAGATATTTTGTTAACAATGTCAAAAGGAGTCATGTGTTTCTTTAGCACCAAGGATTATAAAGCTAGAAGCGTGAGATTATGTCCTGAATAGTAAGAACTTGGTGCTGAATCCTTCAGTCACTGAATAAATTCCTTTATGCATGTACCTTGTGTGAGGGAAGATAATTGCAAGACATATGCCCCATGAGACACTCTTGCAAGGTAGGATTTACCAGCACTGCATTGATCTGGTCTTTTCTTGTGGATATGAAACATATTTAATTGCACCCCATCTTAAAAAAGAAATATCCACAGTGAATACTCCACACAATTTCAAAAAAATCTTTGGACATACATTCTACTTTGACTGGAACCAGTTTATGCCTACCATTCCCTCCTTTAATTAGGGTTTCATCACTCTCACTTAAATGTCAATGATCACCCCTGCATTGCTGAGTTCAGCTGTTACTATTATTTTAGCACTGTAAGTAAGCACCCTAAAAATCAAGCAAGCCTCTCCTGCTTCCTCTGCACCCTGAGTCAGGCTGAAATTGCTCGCAGGGAAACTTCTTCAGCTTTTATTATCTCTGGAACTTCCTGCAACACTGATCAAGCTTTTGGACTCACCTAGGTGGCATCTCTGGAAGGAAGGGCTCTGTTTGGGAACACAGAATCTCCCCTGGATGGTTGATGATGGGACTGAAGTTCTGTTCAAAACAGGACAGCAGGAAGGAGTGAAGCATCAGTCCCTTAGCCAGATTATGGTCTCCAAACTGTCATGGAGCGGGGGAGCCTTGTCCAGTTGAGGTCGCACCTGCTGAAGTACAGTGGTGGGGAGATATTCAGAGCTCCTGGTAGATTCTCCCTTAGGTATATGCCCCGCATGTCGCCCTCCCATTATTCAACCCCTGAGCATATCATGTACCTGTGGGCATCTGCTCTACACAGCAAGTAAAAATTCTTTTATAGATTCTCTATTCTCAAGAGACCAGGTGAAACCAGTGTTCATTACTCCTTCTCAAGAAGTCTTGGTTTCCAGATGTCTGACCTTCTCCCAATCCAAAGTTGAGGATTTCTCCAAATTATGAAAATAAGAGTCTGTCTTCACTGTCTCTTAAATCGTCAAAGCACTGACTCACTTCAAGGACACAGTACCTGATATCCTCAGAAAATTGTAATTTCCCTCTTCAACAATGGAAAAACTGCATTCTTTTGAATGAGACTGTGGGTATGACCTTCCTTGGCTTCATGGTACTTTTCAAAAAACAATTGAAAGTTTAATGCTTGTAAGATGAAGACAAGTTCAGAGGGTTCCATTTAGTTCTTCACTTATAAAATGTTTGCAAATTATAAGAGTTATATTCAGATCTTTTTATGCACCTTGCCTCAAATTATTGACCTGTAACGTGTTACTCATTAGTTAGGAAGTGTCCCATAAAAGTGCACATGAGAAACAATGTAAGAAGTTTTAGAGGTGAAATCAATGGGGTTATGAGAACCTTAACCCAACCATTGAATTTATCCTCTGGTAGTGATTAACTGGGAGGTGACTGTAGGTTGGTGGGGCGTGGCTGGAGGAGGTCAGTCCTTGGGATTGTGCCTTTGGGATAGTTATTTTGTCTTTGTCAAGTGCAGCACTCTCTCTCTCTCTCTCTCTCTCTCTCTCTCTCTCTCTCTCTCTCTCTGCTGCTTCCTCATCATCCTGCCCTCCAGATCCTCATGCCTGAGACACTGTCTTCCACCACACTCTCCCGCCATGATGTCCTACCTCACCTAGGGACCCAGACAATGGTTTGACAACCTACAGACTGAGATCTCTGAAACCATGAGTCCCAAAATAAACTTTGCTCTCAAATTTCTATTTTCAGGTTGTTTGGTCACAGTGGTGAAAACACTGACTGAAACCTAAGGACACTCTTATGCAATAATTATAAAAGTCCATTCAGCTGTCAGTACTATTAGGAACCTGATTCTAAATTGACAGATATGGAACTCAAGGTTTAACTGATCTGCCCAGATTTATAACCTAAGTAATGCCTGGGTTTTGAGTGTAATCCCATTAAGATTTTATAGCTCTTATGCCATAGTCCCATGGTCCTCAACCAGAGATGATTTCACCTCCAAAACACATTTGGAAGTGTCTGTAGAAACTTAGATTGACACCTCTAGGAAAGTGTAACAGGTACCAAGTGGGTGAGGCTACGGATGCTGCTCAACACCTGGCAATGCACCAACAGGTCCCACTGGGTGTGCAGAGTTGGGAGTCCCAGCTGGTGGCCAGGATGATGAGCATGTCCCAGTGCATGTTGCCAGGCACCTGGACAGAGAGGGCCCAACACAGGGCCCTTCATCTGCTAGTCTGGATCCTCTGAAAGTCCCAGAAAGAGCAAGTTTCTCATTCCAACTTGGCTTCCCATTTCCATGAGGCTGCTAGGCTTGTCCAGATGGTGAAAGAAACACATAATTCAATCCTAGCATGCTTTCCCCACTATAGTATAATTTTCATCCTTCATCCAAGCCACGGAGTTCATGAACTCATTCACTTTGGGTGATCATCTCTTTACTGCATGTTGTGATTACCATCGCTATTGACAAAATTTGTCTCTAGGTCAGTGGTTCTCAAACATGGTTCCCTGGTACAGCAACATTAGCATCACCTGGGAACTTAATAGAAACACAAATTTTTTTCAAACCTACGTGAACCTATTGATCAAGCACTCTGGGAATGGTGCCAGCAATCTGTGCTTTCAAAGCCCTCCCAGGATTATGATGCATGCATAGGTTTGAGGATCACCATGTAGTGCTTGCCTGCACCCCAAAGCAACCATACCTTCTGCCCAGTCTGATGGCTGCTCCTCACTTCCTACTCAGTGTCTGTAAGAATGAGAAATTACTGATGGTAGGCAGATGTTTCAGGGGCCTGACTAAAGCCAGATCTCCTGAGGAACAGGACAGAACCTAGCAATTCTTCCATTCTGACTCACTTATGATGGTTTTGCACTGGATGATCTCTAAGTCTGGCCTCTGCAGATGTTTAACTTCCATAGTTAGCACAGTTAGCGCTAGATAATTCCCCTTGCAGATTTTGCCCAGAGAGGAACAACTGGATGTTATCAACCATCACAAGTCTGGCAGACACAGAGACCTGAAGCTTAAGTGGTAGTGTGCGTGTGTGTGTGTATGTGACTTGTATGTGACTTGCTCTTAGAATTCCTATATTCAGTCAGAATGTCACCAAATTGATATCAGAATGTGACTTGGTAAATTTTAAGAGTGAAGATGATGTGCCAATGGTATGCATTGCAGTCAAAATATCATTTTAAAGATTAGATAGATAGATACACACATAGAGATAGATATAGATATAAATATAGATATAGATAAACGGAAATCCTGTAGAGATGAAGGGAAATTGGGGGTAGCAAAGGGGAATTTGGGGGAACTGAAGTCAAACAATGGATATTCTTTGTTTGTACGATTATGTCTAAATGGACCCCAGTATTATGTTTAAATATAATGTACTAATAAAAACATAAAATATAACTCTAGAATGTTTAAATTAAAAAAAATATAGTGGAAGTACTCTGTAAACATATGGAAATAAAAATATCCAGTGCTATAAAATAACTCAACTCTGGCTTAGTCTTCTTAGAAATGCAAAGGAGAGAATTTCAGTTTCCATCAGACCTGGAGAGTGAGTGGGTGGTCCTGCTGGGAGGACTAGGAGAGCTTCCCTTACTCTGCAGCCTACCTACCAGTTCCCACATGCACTATGTTGCCCTTCACCCCCTGAAGCACACAAGACAATGATGGCAGAGTATTAGGTGTCAAATACTCTTAGTCCCAATGCTGTTTATTTCCTTATCCAACAGCTTTACACTATGTGAAAAAGGCTCTCCATCACAGGATCCTTTATACACACCAGTCCACATGGTCCAGAATGACAAAGACACAGTGTTTAAGAATGATAATACTTATTTTATAATTTTTATGGTTTTATTGTAAGAACATATAATAAGGTGATTTTTAAGCTTGCGACACAAGATTGTGGAAAATATGTGGGGGGAAGTAGGAAAGAAATATGAACTGAAGGAGAAAAAAGAAAGATGTCTGCAATTCTGGTCCTAGAGAAATACTTATTCCTGTATTGTTCACTTTTTTTCATTTACAACTTTTAATTAAATTTTTGAATGGGGATAATTGCAGATGAGCATGCATATGCCAGAAATGACACAGAGCGACCCACGCACCCTTTCCTCATTTTCCCAAATTGTAGCATCTCACGAAAATACAGTGCTTTATCACATCTGTGATATTAACACTGATAACATCAAAAGGCAGAAAGGGTTCCATTAGCCAGGTCCCTACTATCTCCCTTTAATAGGCAGATCCACTCCTCCTCTCTCCTGCCTGAAACCTAAGAACAATGATCTATTTATCATTTATACACTGTTATCACTTTAATATGTTATCTGGCGTACAAAAGTATCCACCCAGAAAAAATGGTGAGTAGACACCTCTGGGGGACCTGTCTAGCCCAAGACTTTGATAGGTGTCATGGACACTGAGCTGCCATAGAAGCAGGACCCTACATATGAGAGCAATGTCGAAGCTGGACATTGCTACAGGAACAGAATGTCCTGTGGTTCTATGGCACAGTGGGGTGGATGCAGCTAATAATAATGCATAGTATATCTCAGAATTCTTAGAAGAGAGGATTTGGAATGTAGTCTCCATAAAGAAATGATTGGTGGTTAAGGCAAGAATATACCAACTATCCTGAGTGGATCCTTGCCTCATGTAAACATGGATCAAAATACATTGCACAATAGATATATATAAAGGTGAAATTCACTGTAGTATATCCAGAGCATAGTTTTGTCAATTTCATATTAAGCTAATTTTTAAACATCTACAAATAAATAGAAAGAAAACCAGTAGAATCATCTTCCAGGGGAAAAGGGGAGGGAGGATGAGAGGGAAAAGGGAAATACTAGAGACCAAAGTGAAGCGAATTATATTCCATAGCTCTACAATTATGCAAAAATTACCCCCAATATTATGTATGACTAAAATACACTAAAAACTATAATGCATAAAATATGCAGCTCATAAATATGTAAAATATTGTGTCAATCAAAAATTAAATGAATTAATCTTGTAAACCACAGTCACCAGTTTTTGGGTTTGATTGTTTTTTAATGTGGTGCTGAGGGTGGAACACAGTCCTCACACTTGCAGGGCAAGTGCTCTACCACTGAGCTAACATCCCAGCCTGTGACCAGTTCTTAAAAGCACTAGTGTGCTAAGTTCTACATGATCAAGAAGAGGAGTCAAGGTCGTGATGTTCAAAGAGAAAAAGTGACCTCACATTTACCTCAACTACTAATTGCATTGTCTCAGTCATCACTATGAATTTCATTAATTGTCTCAGTCATCACATCTGCTTTTCTTTCCTGGGAATGTTAAAAATCATGACTAGTTTTACAGTAATATGAAAGAAATATTACTCAATAAAATATGCCATGGATGAATTAATTGTTCTTTTAAAATCCTTGATGGTATATGACATAACGGTAATTTCCAAACATTTCCAAACATTATTTGGAATAATTGTGGAGAATCACACAATCATAGAGCTAACCTTAACCAGAGCACAAACCTTAATGCAGAAGATTGGAGGTGCAGACAGGTGGACATCAAGGGATGAAAACCCCAGGAGCCAAACAGGAGGAGAAAGTTGCATGTCCACCATCTCATCAAAGATCCCCACTGTGGCCTGGGGCTCTGAAGCCTGGGCATGGGCTTCTGCAGACAATGGATCATTTTATATTTTCCCTCCAAAGAGACTTTTCAGGGCTCTCTTTACATCATTATTTCTCAGACTGTAGATAAAGGGGTTCAGCATGGGGGTGACCACAGTGTACATCACCGAAGCTGTTGAAGTGGAGTGTGAGCTGTGGGTTGCAGCAGAGCTAAGGTACACACCTAGGCCCGTGCAGTAAAATAAGGAGACCACGGAGAGGTGAGACACACAGGTGGAGAAGGCTTTGTACTTTCCTTGAGCAGAAGAGATTGCACGGATGGAGGACACTATCTTGGAGTAGGAGTAAAGGATGCCAGCGAGGGGACAAGTAGCCAACAGCACAAGTGCAAAATACATCACCACGTCATTAAGGAAGGTGTCAGAACAGGCAAGTTGGACCACCTGGTTGAGTTCACAGAAAAAGTGGGGGATTTCCAAATGTGTGCAGAAGGACAGACGCAACACCATTAAGCTTTGTAGCAGGGCATGCAGGACACTCAGAATCCAGCACACCAGAACCAGCAAACCACAGAGCTGAGGATTCATGATGACAGTGTAGTGCAGTGGGTGACAGATGGCCACAAACCTGTCATAGGCCATCACAGACAGGAGGAAGTTGTCCAACTCTACAAAAACCAAGAAAAAGCACATCTGGGTGATGCAGCCTGCATGGGTAATGGCCTTGGTCTGTGTCTGGATATTCACCAGCATCTTTGGGATGGTGGTGGAGGTGAAGCAGATGTCCACAAAGGACAGGTTGGAGAGGAAGAAGTACATGGGCGTGTGCAGGTGGGAGTCTGAGATGGTGCCCAGGTTGATGAGCAGGTTCCCCAGCACAGTGACCAGGTACATGGACAGGAAAAGTCCAAAGATGAGGGGCTGCAGTTCTGGGTCCTCTGAAAATCCCAGAAGGAGGAATTCTGAAACGCTTGTATTGTTTCCTGATTCCATGAGATGGATGTGACTACAGAAAAGAGAAAAATATTATTACTGCTTTTTGCACACATGGACACTCCCAATATGGTTGAAATATCACAATTTATATTTTCCAATAAATAAATTAACTTCTGTGGTATCATGGGTCTGGTCATCCTAGGGCATCCCTAGTGCCAATATTGATGAGAAATTCCTGTCTTACTCTAAGCCTTTCCCCAAGTGTCCATGCATTGTACAGAATTAATGAGAAAATACTTCTTACCATTGAGGAGTACTTGTGGGTTGCTGACCTCATTCCAGGCACCATCCAGACCTTAACCACAGCTCCTACATCCCAGTGATGGGCAAAGAACACATGCACAGGGGTAAATTATAGGTATGTTACATTTTTGTGCAAATGATTTGTCATATATATTGTCCTATGTGACAAGTTACTGAATAATACACATTAAATATGTGTGGTCCTGAATGATCTCGCTGGATAAGCAATTGATGACACAGAATGGGGGGTGGGAGGGGTTAGGGTTAAGGTTATGGTTAGGGATAGGGTTAGGGCAGGGGGCAAAATGGAGGAAGGAAGTACTGTTTAGAGGCAAAAGAGGGTTAGGAGGGTTGGGGGAAGGAAAAAAGAAACAGAATAAATCAAACAACATCACCCTATGTAAATTTATGATTACACAAAAGGTATGCCTTTACTCCATGTACAAACAGAAAAACAACAAGTATCTCATTTGTTTACAATAAAAAAATACTACAGGAAAAAAATGTGTGGTCCTTTGAAAATTAATTCTAACTTAATAAAGCTACTTTAAAAAGAAATAATCATATAGCACGCCTTATGATGAAGCATGTACGATAAAAACAAAAGCAGTTATAATGCAGAGAGCAGATAAGAGGTTGTATTTAAGTGTGTGTGTGTGTGTGTGTGTGTGTGTGTGTGTGTGTGTGTTTGTGTGTGTTGCTAGGGATTTCACCCAGGGCCTTGTATATGCTAAGCAGGTGCTCTAGGGCTCTCACACTGACTCACACCCCCAGCTCCAGGACTGTTTTTAATAGGTGACCAGAAGCTCAGTAGAGAACAGAGATCTCAGGAGATCCAGCAGAAGCCAGCAGGCCAACAGGCATTTCTACCTGGCAGAAGGAATTCCCAGTGCAAAGGCCCTGAGGCAGGAGCATGTTTAGGGAACCCAAAGGCATCAAGCAGCCAGTGTGAAGAGGTCAATGAGAAAGAGGGAGAGAGATCAGAGATGGTGTCAGAGGATGCTGAGGAAAGAGACGGCCTCCCTGCTGGAGCTGAATCTGCCTGAGACAGGAAGGCCTTCCTCCCCACTACACCTTCACATATTATTAACTTCCTTCTCAGCATCATTGAATGGAAATGGACATGCTACATGTTACCTTTATTGTTAAGTTGATCTATGTACTATGACCATCACCTTGGACTATCTGAGTGCCAGAGCCCTGCCCTGAGGAGAGCACACGTGCACACACACCACACTGTCAACACTGTGGCCTCTGACCTTCACACCGCACTGTTATGCTCCTAGTGTATACAATGCAAGCTGGCCAGATCAAATTGTCTTACCCCTGATGCAAAAATGGCATCCAGAATGACCATTTTGTAAGCCTCTCATGAACAAATAAACATGCAGCCAATACTGTTACATTTTGCTAGATTACACTCTGCATTTAAAGAAACACACAGGGAAAGATATCAATAAGCAAAAATAGTGGAATGAAATGGACATGGTGGGGGAGTGAGGTAATAAGCCCAGATGGTCCCTGAGAGACCAAGAGGAAGAAACCACTCCCTTGGTTCTGGGTATGTTCCAGCCCAGGGTCTGTCTCCTGGGCACCCTGCAAAAATAAGAAAGGGGCAGAAATAAACACATCCAAAGTCAAAAATAGCAATGTCTTTATGATTTCAATGTGATACAGAAAGGACACAAAGATAAAATGATTAAGGAGAATAAATTAACAATTCACAAAAGAATCCGCAATGTACAACAAAATCTTGTCTTGTTTCTATATGAGGCAGAAACTCTTGCTTTTCCTGTGCCTCTTCCAGACCTCCTTGACCAATGGGTTTTGCTATGATGGCTGAGGATTCCTCTTCCTCACTTCTCTCCTGTGGCATCTGTTCTTTGCTATGCTTGGGCTTTGGATTTTAATTGTCTATTGTTTTTCTTACCAAAGCCCCCGGGTGCACTCTGGCCCTGTTTCTGGTCTTCATCCAACAAGCAGAGGTCTCTCCAGTCATTCCTTGCAAAACCACACGTCATGAGAGTCCTGTCCCTTTGCTTCCTTCCTATGACTGGGGCCTTCTGTTATTACACATGCATTTTACAGTACTCAGTCTATGACCTTATAAAACCAGATCCAGGTAAGCAAAGACTTCATGGGCTCTGTTCACCTTCCTATCTTCACAAAGGTACTGAAGTCTATCTGTGATTACTAGAGAAAAATGTAAGAAAGTAGTAAAATATGTAATTCAAAACTGCAAGGAGAATGCAACTAGATTCCATGGGACTACTTCCAAACAACTGTGTTCAACAAGCTGAATGGAGCCTCAAAAGCTAGTAGAAACCAGGTGGCAGTGTGGCTCAGTGGTAGAGCACTGGTCAGCATGACCAAGGCTCTGGTTCCATACTTTGCAATGCAAAGACCAAAACTAACTGGAACAAGACTAACAGGAGCAAATCCATGATACCAACATGAATTAGTAATTAAACCAACAAAAGTTGGCATATCTGAATATAACATGTAATGTTCCTATAATATCCTGACGTTAATAAACTCCCAGCTGTCTCATGTTGAATGAATAAAGAACTTAGCCTGAGTATATGTGAACATTTCATATATGACAAACTTTCATTTTAATTTAGTAGAAGATTAGGTTGTGGAATAAATGCTCACATAAATGTCTGCCTGGAAGAAAATGAAGTTGGCCCCTACCTCACTTAAGTTAACAGTAACCAGAGAAGATAAGACCTAAGTGTAAAAACACACCATTGACTTTAGGAGAACCTCTACAAATTATATAAAATTCTACAGTCAGCAAGAACCTAGTAAGGCAAGAAACTCAGGTGTAAGAAGACAGAAATGTACCAGTAAAAAAAAATTTTGAATGATTTTTAATGGTCTAAAGTATCACCTGAGAAGTCAATGGAGAAATAATATATTGTAAAAATCAATCAAAATACTGATCCTGGTAGAAAATGAATAAATAAGAGTAAAGGGACACCAAAATATTTGCTTAAGCTCAGTAATAATTTAAGAAAATAGCAAGAACTATTTTATCCACAACCTTCATCCTTAGGAAAAGCTCCTGAAGAGCTATTCTGTCAGTTGTGGTTAGAATTTTTAAACAGAAAAAAGAGAGCTCTCAAAATTAGGTAGAACAGATGTGACTCTGGACCACATAGAGGGAGATAATCTGAAGTCAGCTACAAATACCAAAAGGATAGAAACTCCTTAACTCAAGTTCTCTTGATCTCCTGAATATTGACATTCTGGGACAAGTTAATTCTCTGAGGCGGGTGCTGGCCTGTGCATTGTGGGAGGGTCAGCAACACCCCTGAGCTCTCATGACCCCTCCCCTGAGTGACGGATGAAAGTGTCTGTGAAACTTGCTCTGTGTCAGCGAGGGGCATCCCTTCTGGTTGAGAATCACTAGTTTTAACTTAACAATAGCAATGTATTTTTTGTAACATTGATATAGCAGTGAATTAGTGAGAACCAATATGAAAGGCATGGAAAGTACGAGTAGCACAGCCCCATTATGAAATGCTGTGCATCCTTAGAAATACCTAAACTGCATTGTCATCTGCAGGAAGTTAACAGGAATTACAGAGTGAGAAGATAGTGGGTGACCAGCAAGGAAAGAACAGTGTACCAAATGAGAGAACAGTGAGGAGTGCACGGGAATTTTCTCATGCATTTGCATAGAAAGTATGGGAGCATGTATGTACACATCCTACAGAAAGAAAAGCTTTAAAAGAGACTGATAACTTACAGAATAGAGAATGACAGCATTGATTAAATTAGTATAAGTATACTGAGTTTTTCTTTAATACAATGAGTTTATGGATTTTATTTTTGTCTTAAAATTTCATTTAATAATCAATTTATTCATATGGTGTGTTTTTTGTTTACTTTGGCAGAGTTGATTCTCAAACCCAAGACCTTGTGTATGCTAAGCAAGCTCCCTATAACTGTGCTACAAATTCTGACCAATTTTTTAAATTGATACATAATACCTGTACATGTTAATAGGGTACAATGTGATAACTCAGCACATGTATTCAATATGCAATGCTCAAATCAGATTAATGAACATTTCCTTCTACTTAAACATTTATCAATTCTCTTGTGGGAAGTTTCTAATTTTCTTCTTCTGATTCCTTATGAGAATATATAATTAAAAATTGCTCTATGGTTTTTAAGTAATTTTATGCTTTTTCTTATGTATATGAAAATCATAACCATATAACACAGAATAAAATGTGCTATAACCATTGCCCTTTGCTGCAGGAACTCAGGATTTATGGCTCCTCTCTAAGTGTGTGTTGGTATCCACCAACAACCCCTGCTGTCTCTCCTCCACACTTCCTCCCCTCTACTGATCACTCATTCTAATTTTCACTATTTTTAATTTTTCATTTTTATTTGGATATATTCATTGCGTATATTTATCGTACTCATGTGACATTTCAATACAAGCATACAGTCTGCACTGACTGAAACAAAATTAAATGAAAATCTAAAACATCTAAAAGAAAAGTTATAAACTCTTAATTATTTAATATCAACTTGGTTCCTAACTCAAGATTAAATTGCCAAAACCTCACGAATATTGGAGTATGAAGGAAATCCTCTAAATTCCATGCTAGTAACAATGTTTAAAGTCTTAGTGAGATTATGTAAAGATAAGTGTATTCTAATATACTTGATACAGATGAAACGAGCTTTAAACAAATAGGAAAGAAGCAGGAATACCTTCCCAGGGAGGCTCGAAGCTAATGCCTCTCTGGGAAATGTACCTAATCACAAGAAGTAAAGGGAAAGAGTAAGCAACCACAGAAAGGTGGAAATGAGATGGAAATACACATAGAACACGAATACTAGAAACAGAGAAGCACAAGGACTTTAAAGTAAGAACTCACAAGTAAAGAACATCAATTCCTGGATTCTTTCAGAAAAAAAAGTGTGGGAACGTAATCAACTGAGAGATTAGACTACACCAAGTTTATACATTTTTACACACTCCCCAAAATATCTCTCTGCATACATGAAACAACTAAACTAAAAGGCAAACAGGTAATTTGTGTGGGGGAAAACTCCAATACTTTGTAAGAATACATTGGAAAATGAGGGAAATGCCCTGCAGTGTCTATGCAAAAGTCTCGAGGGAGAGACTCTGCAATACAGAGGTAACTGGCAAGCAACCCCACCTGCATGTTCAGCCTCAGAGATGTGCAAATCATAGCCCAGTAAGGCTCTTAGGCATACTTGTACTCAGCTGTGACATAATGCTTTCCAGGTGAATACCAAAGGGAGAAATGATACTATCAGAAGTGCATCCATGAAGTTCTGTTGCATGATATTTGCAAGATCCTTGATGTGGATTCTTGCCAACAATACACAAACATAATCAAATATTTCCCATCTAAGTAAACACATATCAAAATACACCATAACATGGCTGTTTTTCCCTACTCCCTTAATTGCAAAGCTTCTTGGATCTCTGCTCTTTCTCTTGAGCACTGGACGCCTCTCTCCCAACTTCTCTTCAGCCTCCATTAGCTCCATTTCATGGACTGCAGTGAACCCTGTGTTAATCAGTGCAATGTTCACTTCTCAGCCAAGTGTCACGAATCACTGCAGCCTTGTGAGTAAATCCTCAATCAGGACAGGGAGCAGCCACAGCAGCCCTGCTCTGTGCAAGGTTGGCCTGGCTCTCCACTGACCTCAGCTAAAGAGTCCTGGGTTCCATTCTCTCTGATGCCCTCCTGCAGTGTCCACTGAGCTGTCAGACTCACCTGGAGACAAGCTCTGAGAGGAAGGTTTCCCTCAGAATGTGCAAGGTCCTGCCTGGGTGGGCTTGATGGTGACTGAAGCTCTGTCCCCAGAAAACACAGCAGGAAGGAGTCAAGTGCTGGGCTCCTAGGCAGACCGAAGACCTCAAAGGACACCACCATGTCCCGTCCAGCACAAGGCTGTGTACTGAGGGACCACATCAGAGCAGAGACTCACAACTCCATATTTCTGCTCATTAGGCTCATTTCCCTCTTATTCCCCTGAGGGCACACTGGCCTGGAAAGACAGTAGAGTCTTCCTGCTGATTCTCTGTTCTCAAGAGACATGATTAAAACCAAGTAAATTCAGTTTTTATTGTTCCTCCATGGATCCACCTGCCTTCCAGAGGTCCAGCTTCCTGGCACTTCATCCCCTTTGACTGAAAGTGTTTTCCAAGTCTGACACTGATGAGCTCCTCTTGACTGCTGCTCATGTGTCTTCAAAGCATGGACCTGTGTTGGGCAAAAAGCACTGATATACAGAAAATAGTCATTCCTCTTCAACAAGGGTGAGAACATGGTCTAAAGCCTTGGGCACTTCACGTCATGTCTTCATGGTCCTTTCCCAACACTATCAGGATATTTCATATTTTTGCTTTTATGTTACTTGTCTTTTTAGATACACATGAGATTTACATATTACACATACATGGAGTATAACTTATTCTAATTAGGATCCTATTCTTGTGGTTGGAGCAGGGAGGGGAAGAAGAGAAGTCCATTGGATTAGACAAAGGGGAATGAGGGAAGGGAGGAGAGGGGAGCAGGAAGGACAGTATGATTAATTGGACATACTTTCCTATCCTTGTGTTTGAATATATGACAAGGGTAACTCCACATCACGCACAACCACAAGAATAGGAAATTTATAGTTTTAAATTAAAACATGTTAAGAGCTCCCATTCAGTCCCTCATTTTGAAATATTTATTAAGAAAGGATGTACTTCTTATTGTGTACTATAATCTGAGATTAGCACCTGACAAGAATTCTGCCATTTCATGTTTACTAAGGTCTATTCTATGCAGTCTCTTCTGTGTAATGATACTATTGTGAACTCCATCCACTGCAGAACTTGTGCTGACCAATGCTATTACATTAAGGAGAGATGGGACCTTCATTTGAATTCTGGCATGACATTTACTCTTCTCAAATAAGGGCCTCTGGTTCTCAACTACATATGTTTTTCCCCTGGGAATATTTGGCAATGTCTGCAGCATGGTACTAAACACCCACAGCAGCTCCCAACACAAAAAAATTATCCTGCCCCCACATGTCAGCCTTGAGGAGGTGATCCGAACCAATTCTAGACCAACTTCATCATTCAGAAGACTTACCAGGGATGCAAGTTCCAATGCAAATTGTGAGGACATGGGTCTCCTGAAACTCTGTAATTTAGTAAGGTCCAAAGTGGTCCTGGTACTGTAGGTCCTGGTCTGTGGATCTCACTTTGAGTAGCAGGCTGTGATGCTCTGTGGAGTCTGGTGTAGGTAGTTTTAGGTCTTCTCCTCCTAAATCATCATTGTATGTTATTCCTGAAGGAAGTGCATCTACTCAGTCTAGAGACAGTAATATTTCCTGTCCAGTTATTATTATATAGCCTTTTATATTATAGGGGAGTGAAGCCAGAAGTGACCTACCAGTGAGATACACAACTGGATCTTTTTAATATTTATTTATTTATTAATTTAGAGCCAGGGTCTCCCTAACTTGCCCAGATTGGCCTCAAAATTGTCACCTGCTATCCTCAACCTCCAAGTCACTAGGATGAAAGGTGTGCACAACCATTGCCTGTCAATAATTCTACATGGAAGCTCTTACATGGCAACTAATGTAATTCTGAAAAAGTCATTTTAGTAGGCAGAATAATGATCTCCTAAGGATGTCTGGAACCTAATTCAAAGACAGTTGGAATATGCTGGATTAAAAATAATAATCATTCCTTTCTCTTTTTAATGATTTATTATCGTGTTGTGGTTATATATAACAGGGGTGCTCATTGTGACATACTCACACTTGCATGGAATAGTATTTGCTCCATTTCAGACCCCAGGACTTCCTCTCTCTGCTCTGCTCCCTCTCCTATTTCCCCTCCTTCACTCTCCTGGTCTTCCCTCTATTTATTTACTGTATTTATTTGGTGCTTTATAGACAGACAAGAAGGTGGAATTCACCGCAGTGTGTTCATGTGTAGATATGACATATGTGGGTAGATGCCCTCCCTTTCCCCGTCGCTCCTCCAACCTCCTCTGTCCCATTCCTTGACACCATTATTCTCCCGTCTAGTTTCATAAGATAGACTTTCATATGCCTCATTGCTCTCTAGAAAATTTGACTCTCGATGTTCTGAGCCTGGCTTGTTTCATTTAGCACAATGTTCTCTAGGACCATCATTTTCAACAAGGTCATAATTTTATTTTTCCTTATATCTGAGTAAAACCCCATTGTGCGTATATACCATATTTTCTTTATATATCTTACTGTTGAATTTTTTAGACCATAATAACCTGTGGTAAAGTAGACTAGCATAATAAAGATGAATTTTCATGAAAAGCAGTTATATTGCTGACATACATGGGAATAATAATAATGCAACATGGAAAAACATGGCCTCAGATTTCACTCAAGTAAATTTCAAAAATTACCTCATGTGCCCAGTGCTGCTGTTTCCATAAACACAGTAAAATACATGACTGTTTTATCTGTGAAAGATAAAAACCTTCATCAATGCAACATATTTCAGGTGGGAAGAATTTTTTGTAAGAAATATTTGCTCTCTGTAACATAAAGTTTTCCTCTTTCAAAGAAAAGTTCACGGACAATGTGCACAGACAGTTGACTGTCAGAGAAACCAAAGGCAGATAAAGAGAGCTGGTTACATTATATAGAGGGTGAAACCAGAATCATGTCAACTCCAGGGTTAACAGAATGAAGAGGTGTCACTTTCACAATCAGATTAAAAAAACACAACTCTATCTCTGAGGCTGTGCTGCCCGCAGTCATGGGCAGGTGCCCCTGAACCCCAGGGCAAGAGTCTTTCATCATTTCCTTCCAAAGAGCCTTCTCAGGGTTCCTCTTTACATCCTTATTCCTCAGACTGTAGATGAAGGGGTTCAGCATGGGGGTGACCACAGTGTACATCACTGAGGCTGTTGCACTGGAGTGTGGGCTGTGGGTTGAGGCAGAGCTAAGGTACACACCTAGGCCTGTGCCATAAAGAAGAAGACAATGGAGAGGTGAGATGCACAGGTGGAGAAGGCTTTGTACCTGCCCTGAGCTGATGAGATTGTACAGATGGAGGACACTATCTTGGAGTAGGAGTAAAGGATGCCAGGGAGGGGGCCACCTCCCAGCAACACAGTTACAAAATACCTGACCAAATCACTAATCAAGGTGTCAGAACAGGCAAGTTGTACCACCTGGTTAAGTTCACAGGAAAAGTGTGGGATTTCTAAGTGTGTAGAGAAGGACAGGCTCAACACCATGAAGTTTTGTATCAAGGCATGTAGGAGACTCAGGACCCAGCACAACATAACCAGCAAAACATAAAGCTGGAGATTCATGATGGCAGTATAGTGCAGGGGGTGACAGATGGCCACATACCTGTCGTAGGCCATGACAGTCAGGAGGAGGTTGTCTATATCTACAAAAATTTTTTTAAAAAGCACATCTGGGTGATGCAAACTGTGTAGGTAATGGCCTTGCTCTGTGTCTGGATGTTCAGCAGCATCTTTTGGATTGTGGTGGAGGTGAAGCAGATGACCACAAAGGACAGATTGGAGAGGAAGAAGTACATGGGCATGTGCAAGTGGGAGTCTGAGGTGGTGGCCAGGACGATGAGCAGTTTCCCCAGCACAGTGACCAAGAAAACCCCAAAGATGAGGGGCTTTAGTTCTGGATCCTCTGAAAATCCCAGAAGGAGGAATTCTGAAATTCTTGTATTGTTTTCTGGTTCCATGTAGTGGATGTGACTACTGGAAAGAGAAAAAATATATGACTACTTTCAATGGTTAATTTGAATTGTCAACTTGATTGGATTAAGAGATGTTGATGATTAAGAGCTTCTGGGTGTGTCCATGATGGTGTGTCTAGGAATGATTGGAATGTGGGAGAGGAACTGAAGTGGAATCTCTCCCCAAGCATGAGCAGCACCACCCAATAGAAAGGAATAAAAGCCAGAAGAACCAGGAAGCAGATGCAGATGGAATCTTGGCTCTTGAATGTTTTCTTGATTGCTGCTTCAATCCTCTGAGGATATCAGACTCTCGTTTTTCAGTCTTCTAAAGTAGACTCTGCCAGTGATTCTCCAGGTAGTTTCTGAAGCCTTGGTCTCAGACCAGGGGAGCACTATTGATATTTCTTGTTCTGGGCCTTCTGTGTCTTATACTTTTCAGCTGCTGGTTCTTCCAGCTCACCAGCTGCAGATGGCCATTGTGGACTATCTAGCTTCTGCCTGTGTAAGCCAATCTAATAAATCCCCTTTTATATCATACTTCCTATTGATTCTGTTCCTCTAGAGAACCATGATTCATATACTACTCTTCACACAAATGGACAAAATGGATATAGTTAAATGTTACAATTCATATTTTCCAGTAAAGAAATTAATTTGTTTTGTTTCTGGGTCTGTTCATCCTAGGACATCCCTAAAGCCATTACTCTTTAGGAATTCCTGTCTCAATCTAAGCCTTTCCCAAGAGCTCATGCACTGTAATCTTTTAAGGATAAATTGTGTCTTACCATGAAGGAGCATATGTGGAGTGCTGGCCACTTTCCTGGCGCTCTGCAGGCCTCAACAACCAAAGCTCCTACATCCCAATGATAGGGCAAAGGGCATATGTATATAGACAAATCATAAGTCTCTTTCCTCTTTGTGCCCAGGATCTGGCCTATATTTGCATATGCATATTTTCATTTCCATATGGATATTAGCATTTCCATATGTATAACTCATATTGTACACTTTAAACACATGTTGTCCTTTGGATATTAATTATACCTAAACAAAGCTCTTCAAAAAAAGAAATCATGATATATCACGTCACAAGTTGAAGGTGGCCCAAAAAACAAAAGAACACACAAATGAAGAGAATAAAGAGAAGGTGCTTTGTGTGTGTGTGTGTGTGTGTGTGTGTGTGTGTGTGTTAGGCTAGGTGTAACTCCAGGTGATTTCTGTGCTTGTAAGCACTCTACACTAATCGACCCTCATCCAGTCCCTGAGGCTTCTATTTTCATGGTTTAACAAACAGTAATTAAAAAGAAACTTAGAGAACTGAAAAGCATATTATACAGCATGCTGAGAATATCAACATGAAAAGTAATGAAATTGACCAAGACTTTGATACACTATTATAGAGCAGACAATGTTTCTATGACATTATGGCAGATGATAAATGCTCAGCTATCACTTGTTGAATATACCAGGAATGAAGTCTAGTGTACATGGACATTTCAAATACACAGTTGTGACCCCTTCCTTTTTGACAGCAAAAAATCTCTCTGGACACTGTTCAATATACCCTAGGGCGCAAATATCACTAGTGATTGAGAACCACTCTGAAATTAACAATAGCAAAATACTTTTGAAGCGTTGACATAATAGTAAAGCAATGATTTAAAAACTAAGAAAGAACCCAAAGAGAAGTATGGATAGCATAGTTCCATTGTGAAATACCATACATCCTTTGAAACACCAAAGGGTGTTGTGTTAGTTGATTTGAAGGAACTCAGCAAACATCTTTCAGAGAGAAGGAAAGAGGGCACAAGCTAGAACAGACCACAATCCAAAGAGAGGGCACGTCTAGTGTGCATAGGAACCTATGCCTGCATTTGTATGAAGAGTGTATGAGCTTGTCATTATGCAGAATAGGAAGAAAAGTTCAAGCATAAACTGAGAACTTACAGGAAAACAGAATGGCAGTGCTAGTAAGTTTGGTATAAGTATAGTTTTTTATTTAATGCAATCAGTTTATGGATTTTATTATTGTTTCCAATTTTTATCTAATATTTCACATTGCTATTTTATTATAGTTTTCTATTTTTGTGGGCCCTGCTTTTTTGGTTTTTTGTTTGTTTTCATTTGCATTGAGGGGACTCAAACACAGGGCCTTGTGCATTATAACCAAGTGCTCTTACTGAACTTCACCACAAATTGTTTTTTTTTAACAGACAAATAATAAGTGTACATACATCAGGGTGGAGTGTTATAATTCAATTCACATGTGAAATATGAAATGCTCAAATCAGGGTCATTAGCAGTTCCCTCTCTTAAACATTTTGTCAATTCTTTGTGTTAGGAACTACATAACTTCATTTTTCTTATTTTTTTATAAATATGTGTTATAAAGCTGTTATAGTATTTTGGAGTAATTTCAGTTTTTTTTCATAGGATTACAAAATTTTAGAGGTAAAAATGTATAAGAAAAGACTTTACTGAAACCTTCCCAGCATGTGGTGGGACACAGGAACCCTTCCTCCTGTGCCTGTGGACTGCTGTGGTTATCAGGCCTCCCTGGCTCCTCCCCTGCCTTTCCTGCCTCTTCTGACCACCAGCCCACGTTCTACTACACTGAGTCTTCAATGTTCTCCTGTTCTTTATTAAAAATGCCCTCTGTACATGTTCATGGGGTTCCATGTCACTTTTCAATACATTCATTCACCACACACTGATTGAAACAAAATGGAATGAAAACTCTAAACATCCAATGGAAAGATGGGAAATAGGAGCTATTTAATGATATCAGCATGGGTTACAAATTCAAGACTAAATTGCCAAACAAATGGAAATAGCACAAAATGAAGGAAGACCTATAAACTGCATGACAGTGAAAATATGTAAAGTTTTAGTATCGGTCATGCAAAAATATGTATGTTAAAATATGCTAAGTAAAGATAAAATGTGCTTTGATCAAGAGGGAAATAAGCATGAATGCCTTTCAATGATGCCTAAAGGTGATGCCTTTCTGAGCAATGCACCTGAGCAGAAAAAGACAAAACACAATCATAAGCAAAAGCAGAGACGTGAAAAGCAGTTGGAAATGTGTATCTAAGGTGATGTAGCATGAGGGCTGTGTGAGAATATTCAGTACCGTTTTTAACGCAAGTGTTCAAAAAAGAAAATATTACATTAGTCACTCAATACATTCCCAAAAAGTGCAAACCAATACAGTCAATTGATAGGCTTGGACTTACAACAGTCATAATTTTTCAATATTCCTCACAAAAATATTTCTACATACAAGAAAATAGGCAGTCTGTAAAAGAAAATGAAACTTCACCAATCTTTTAAATACATGCATTGGAAAATGAGTTGGGGATAAAACCTCCCAGTATACAATAGAGAAACTGGCATAGATCCTGTGTAATAAGAAGTAAGTGCTCAATAAACTCACAGACACAGGCTCAGATATATAAACCATTCCAAAGTAAGTCTCCTAAGTGCATCTCTACTCAACTGTTAAATTGCTTTTAATGAGACAACAGAAATAACAGGTTAAAATATACATTCCTTCGTGTGTGTGTGTGTGTGTGTGTGTGTGTGTGTGTGTACATAGATCAAACTTTCCTTATCCATTCACCTGTTTAAGGGCATCTAGGTTAGTTCAATACTTTATTAATTCTGAAGCCAAACCAAAAACAAAACAAAAATCAATGTTTTCTCCGATATGCTGCTGCTAATTCACAATGAGGGTGGGGGATAAGGAAGAGCAGTTACATTACATTAGGTAGAGGGGGTGAAGGCAGGGAAAGTGGTGTGGGGGAAGGAATGATAGTAGAGTGAGACAGATATTAATACATCATGTACTTATATGACTGCCTGAATGATGTGATCCTACAATATGTATAATCAGAAAACTGAGAGATTATAATCCATTATGTATGATCTATCACAATGTATAAATCCATTCTACTGTCATGTACAACTAATTAGAACACTTGAAAAAATTTTAAAACATATGTGTCCCATGGACATTTATAGTAATATAAAGTTGCAAGACCCTTACTCAGGATCTTGTAGATAGTACATAAATGTAATCAAATATTTTTCATCTTAAGTACACACACATCAAAATACAACCTAATTTCACTGTTTTTCCATCCACAGTTAATCCCTGTTCCTCTACTCCCTTAATTGCAAAGCTCCTTGGAACTCTGCTCTCTCTCTGGGAGCACTGAATGCCTCCCTCCCATCTTCTCTTCAGCCTCCATTAACTCCATTTCATGGCCAGCAGTGAACCCTGTGTTAATCAGTGCAATGTTCACTTCTCAGCCAAGTGTCATGAATCAATGCAGCCTTGTGAGTAAATCCTCAATCAGGACAGCGAGCAGCCACAGCAGCCCTGCTCTGTGCAAGGTTGGCCTGGCTCTCCACTGACCTCAGCTAAAGAGTCCTGGGTTCCATTCTTTCTGATGCTCTCCTGCAGTGTCCACTGAGCTCTCAGACTCACCTGGAGACCAGCACTGAGAGGAAGGTTTCTCTGTGGAAATGCAAGGTCCTGCCGGGATGGACTAGATGGTGAATGAAGTTCTGTCCCCAGAAAACACAGCAGGAAGGAGTCAAGTGCTGGTTTCCTAGGCAGACTAAAGACCTCAAAGGACACCACCACATCCAGTCCAGCACAAGTCTGTGCACTGAGGAGCCACATCAGAGCAGACAGTCACAGCTCCCCATATCTGCTCATTAGGCTCAATTTCCTCTTCTTCCCCTTCGGGACACTGGCCTGGAAAGACAAGAAATTCTTCTGGCTGATTCTCTATTACCAAGAGAAATGTTGATAGTCCAGTAAACCTAGATTTTATTATTCCCCCATGGATCCACCTACCTTCCAGCGGTCCAGCCTCCTGGCACATCTTCCCCCATTTGGACGTAAGTGTTTTCTAAGTCTGACACTGATGAGCTCATCTTGACTGGAGCTCATGTGTCTCTAGGCATGAACCTGTGCTGGGCAAAGAGCACCAATACTCCAGAAAAGACATGCCTCTTTAACAAGGGTGAGCACTGTGTTCCCTTTGTCTAAATCTTGGGCATTACACTTCTTGCCTATGTGATCCTTTCTCAAATTGTCATTAAGTTATAGTTTTAAGACCAGTTAAGAGTTCCCATTCAACCCTTAACTTAAAAATGTTTATTAGAACGAGATGTGATTGGTTCACTTCATGCATCATAACCTGATCTAATACCTGAGAGGAACTGGGAAACTTCATTTTTATTGACTTCTATTCTGTGAAGTTGATTTTACATAGTGATACTCCTATGACCTCCATCTCCATGGCAGAAAAATGGGGTGACAAATGCTATACTGTAAGGAGCGATGAGATCTTCATTTGACTTCTGGCACAATGCTTCCACTTCATATATATGGGCCTTTGGTTTTCAACTACATATATTTTCCTCCAGAGGATATTTAACAATGTCTTAACATTGGTACTAGCCATCTACCACACCCACAACAGCTACAAACACAAATAATTACACTAGCCCTAAATGTCAACAGTGAAGAGGTGATCAAAACCTATTCTAGACCACATTTATGCACATTTATGCAGAAGAATCATCAAAAGGCCAGTACAGAAGCAAATGCTGAGACCATAGGACTACTAAGGTTCCAGAAACGCTGCATTCTTATTTGATAAAGGTGGTCCTGGTACTGCAGGTCCTGGTCTGGGAAACTCTCTCTGAGGAGCAAGGCTGTGAAATTCTGTGAGAGTCTGGTGTAGGTAGTTGTAGCTCTTCTCCTCTGCAAACTGTCTTTGTAAGTTATTATTTTTGTGTATTTTTGAAAGGCTAGGTGTTCACTCACTCTAAAGTAGGTAATGATGTCTGTGTATTATTGTTGCTGTTGTTGCTATGGTGATTATCATTTCATCATACTGCAAACCGATCCCAGAAGTGACCCACCACTGGGCAACATGCCCTGACCATTTATTTATTTATTTATTTATTTATTTATTTATTTATTATTTACCTGGGTTTTCCTAACTTGCAAGACTGGTTTCACAATGACCATCCTCCAGCTTCAGCCTCCAAGCTCTTGGTTTAATGATGTGCTCCACCACATCCAGCCAATTATTCCATACAAGAGCTCTCGAAATACAACCAATATCACTGTGAAAAGAACTTGTAGTAGGCAGGATAATGTTCTCTAAAGGATGTCTAGATTCTATTTCAAAAAGAGTTTGAATATGATTACTTTACATTTTTAAATTTAATTTTATGACCCCAGTAACCTATCACAATCAACACCATTATACTAAAGTCCAAATTACCAAGCGGAGCAGTTAAAGCATAGACATACAGAAATGATAAAGCAAAGGAGAAGCACTTCAGTGACACATTTCCCTCTACTGCAAATTACAAAATCCAACTCAGGGACCCAGTGCTGTGCTTCTGCATACACATAGCAAACCAAATGAATATATTTCAGTAAAACATAAAAAACATATCTATACAATACACTTCAAGAGGGAAGAAATGATTTGTAGGAAATCCTTCCCATCCCATGACACACATGGGAATTTCCAAAGTTTTTTTTTTTCCTAAGTTTGGAAGAATTTAGAAACTCAGACGATGTGAAAAACTGCTGAGCATCATAGAAAGCAGGAGACTGAATGAAGTGGGTTGTTAGTGGTACAGAGAGATTGAACTCAGAGGAGTGAATCTGCAGGAAATCAATAGGAGGAGGAAGCTTCACATGCCCAATCTCATCAGAAATCCCAACTCTGGCTCTGAGGCTTGCTACCCACAGTCAGAGGCATGGGCTTCTGAACCTGCTACAGTTGCCCTCCAAAGAGCCTTCTCAGGGCTCTCTTTACATCCTTATTCCTCAGACTGTAGATGAAGGGGTTCAGCATGGGGGTGACCACAGTGTACATCACAGAGGCTGTGGCACTGGAGTGTGAGCTGTGGGTTACACCAGAACTGAGGTACACACCAAGTCCTGTGCAATAAAATAAGGAGACCACGGAGAGGTGAGATGCACAGGTGGAGAAAGCTTTGTATTTGCCCTGAGTTGATGAGATTTTATGGATGGAGGACACTATCTTGGAGTAGGAGTAAAGAATGCCAGCGATGGGGCCACCTGCCAGCAACACAGATGCAATATACATCACCATGTCATTAAGGAAGGTGTCAGAACAGGCAAGTTGGACCACCTGGTTGAGCTCACAGAAAAAGTGGGGAGGATTTCTAGGTTTGTGCAGAAGGACAGTCGCAAGACCATTAAGCTTTCTAACAAGGCATGCAGGAGACTCAGAATCCAGGACACTAGAACCAGCAAACCACAGAGCTGAGAATTCATGATGGCAGTGTAGTGCAGAGGGTGACAGATGGCCACATACCTGTCATATGCCATCACAGTCAGGAGGAAGTTGTCCAACTCTATAAAAACCATGAAGAAGCACATCTGGTTGATGCAGCCTGTGTAGGTAATGGCCTTGCTCTGTGTCTGGATGTTCACCAGCATCTTTGGGATTCTCATAGAGGTGAAGCAGATGTCCACAAAGGACAGGTTGGAGAGGAAGAAGTACATGGGCATGTGCAGGTGAGAGTCTGAGATGCTGGCCAGGATGATGAGCAGATTCCCCAGCACAGTGACCAGGTACATGGAGAGGAAAAGCCCAAAGATGAGGGGACTGTAGTTCTGGGTCCTCTGAAAATCCCAGCAGAAGAAACTCTGAAACTTTTGTTTTATTTCCTTGTTCCATGTGGTGGATATTACTCCCTAAAAATTAATAAATAACATGACTTCTCTTCACACATATGGACACCACTGATTTGATTGAAATGGGACAATTCATCCAGACCCGATGATACATACCTGCAATCCCATCATCCAGGTTGAGGATGATGGATTTCAAGTTCAAGGCTAGCCTCAACAATTTAGTGAGGCCCTAAGCAACTTAGCAAGACCTTGTCTCACCCTAAAAAGGACTGCACTGTGGTCCAGTGGTAAAGTATCCCAGTGTTCAAATCCCAGTACCAAAAACAAAAAACAAAAAAAAAACTGAAATGTGTCAATTTATATTTTCCAGTAAAGAATCTGATTTCTCTTTTGTCCTCTGGGTCTGGTCATTCTATAGCATCCCTAATGCCATTACTGAGTATGAGTATGACTTTCTCTCTAACTCTAAGCTTGTTTTCCAGAACTCATGCATTGTGCACTGTTAATGAGAAATGACCTCTTACCATTGAGTAGCACAAACAGAGTGCTGGCCATATTCCAGGCATCCAGGCCTCAGAAACAGAAGGTCCTACATCCCATTGCTGGACAAAGAACATATACATGGAGCAAATCACAGGTCTATTACATTTTTGTGCTAAGGGTATATCACATGTGTTGACATATGTGGGAACTCACTGAATTATACATATCAAATACGTGTGACACTTTGAATATTCATTACCACTCTATAAAATTGTTTTAAAAAGAATAATCATGTAACATGACTGAAGATGAAGCAGATATGAGAAAAACAAAATCAGGTTGAGTGGAGACAGTAAATAAGAGGTTGTATTTGTTTGTGTGTGTGTGTATGTGCGCGTGTGCACGTGCACTGAGCGTGGAACTCAGGGCTTTCTCTGTGATTGTGGACACTCTACACTGACCAACATCCCAAATGCTGGGGAAGCTATTTTTTGTGTTTCCAAACAAAAAGATACTGCAAAAGAACTGAAAGAACCAACAAAGATGGTATACAGCATGTTAAAATATCAACAGGAAAATAATAAATAAAATCAACATCAAAAAATGATTAAATTGACAAAGACTTTGACACACTAGAATATACAGGTAATGTTTTTCCTATAACATTGAGGCAGGTGGTAAATTCTCAGTTATCTCTTAGGAATGAATCAGGAATGAAGACGAGTGTATGTGGACATTTCTATAACACAAAGTTAAGTATCCATCTGATAGGGAAACAATTGATGGTACAATACATGCTTATAAAATGGGAAAAGAGGAAGTTGATCTCCTAGCTCACACCTTTACTAATAATCAGACAGGTTAAAGACTGCAGTGTAAAAATGCAAAACACATTTGAGATGAACATCAAGACATTGTATATGAAATCTACCATGATCTGCTATATTGCAAGGCAAAAAACTCAGTATAAGAAGATAAGCACAGATCATTAAATACAATTTTAAATTGTTAACAGTCAAAAAAATCACTCCAATAGTCAGTAGAGAAACATTACTTATGACATCACTTGAAATGCTGATAATTTTAGAAGAATAGGGGGATATCAATAACAGAGATCAAACCAGTGGTGATAAGAATGAAGATTAGCTCCAAGCTGTTAAGAAAACAGCAAGATATCATCACATTCTTCTGCTTTGGAAAACACCCTAAGGAGCCCTTGAATTGATGGCATTGGAATTCTCAAAGAGAAAAGAGGAACTCTCTGAGGTGGTGGAGGACAAGGGACTTGGTGCCATATCTTGGTGACAGGCTGGGGACAGAGATGAACGGCAAAGCTGAAGATGTTCTTTCTCCCAACATCTCAATCTTCTCACCTACAACATTCCAGTCAGCTTACACTTTGGGATTGGGCTGTCCTGTACCTTGTAGTACATTAAGCAGCATCCCTGTGCTCTCTTGATGTGAAAAGTCTCTGCACACTACTCAATGTCCCCTGGGAGACACAGATATCACTCGTCATTGAGAACCACTTTGAAACTAACAATACCAGAATATTTTGGCAGCCTTGATATAATAGTAAAGCAATGTTTACAAAAGTAAGAAAGACCACCAAAAGTATGGGTGGCACAACCTCACCATGAAATACCCTGCATCCTTTGAAATATCTAAAGTGCATTCTGTTAGTTGATTGGAAGGAACTCTGCAGTCATCTTTGAGAGAGAAGGAAAGAAGGGACAAGCTAGAACAGACCACAGCACTAAACACAGGGCATGTGCAATGTGCACAGGAGCCTATTCCTGCATTTGTATGAAGAGCACATGAGCTTGTCAGAATGCAGAATAGGAAGAAAAGTTCAAACATAAACTAAGAACTTACAGGAAAACAGAATGGCAGTGCTAGTAAGTTTACTGTGTAATTATTATTTTCATCTAAAGCAATCAGTGTATGCATTTTGTTTCCATTTTTTGCAATATGTCACACTGATTAAAATTTATTTCAGTCTTTTCAGAAAGGTATCTGTTGCACTTTGTTTTGTGGTTTTGGTTTGTTTCTTCATTTTGTGTTGCTTTGCTGTGTTTTGGGTTCTTCTTGCAAGGCCACAAGTGAACCTGGGACCTTTTGCCTGATAAGCAAGTGCTCTATGGCCGAACCTCAGCCTCACTCTGAATTTTTTTAACTGAGACATAATATCTGTGCACACTAGCAGGGCCTAGTGTGATCATTGAACACGTGTGTGCAATATAACATGCTCCAATCAGGGTCATTAGCACTTGTCTCTCCTTAAACATTCATCAATTCTCTGTGTTAGAAATTTCTAACTTTTCTTATTCTTTATGGAAAACGTGTAATCAAAAACTAGTATGAAGGCAGGCTCTGGGGCTGCGGTGGGAGGACAGCAGCATGGCCTTGGTCCTTGTGACTGGCAGCTCCTGTGCAGTCACAGCCTAGAGAGGATTCAAGATGACCAATGAAGAACCTCTTCCCAAAAAGGCTGGACTGAGTGAAGCAACAGAGGAACAAGAGAGGCAAGAGTGTCCTTCTCAAAGTCAGTGCCCCAAGCAAGTCAGCAGCCCAGGGTTGCCCACCAAGATCAACAATGGGAGACCCAGGGAGTGACTTGTTTTTCCTAAAAAGGAAAGTGGGAAAACTGGGTCAGACTAACTGGCATCTAGCCCAAAATGGACTGAGTGCCTGGAAGATTAGGCCTGATAGGTAAACAAATCATACTCCCCAGACAAGACTTCCTGACAGTCCCATTAAGAGAAAGCTGGGGTGGGACACCCAAGTGCTCATTTCCACACTGATACTCAGACTTTTTGAGCCAAGAAAGAAAGAAAAAGCCACATTCTTACACTGTGCAGCTTGTAATGAATTGTGTAAAACTTACCAGGTGAAATTTGTGTTTCAGCTTTTTTCTCTTCCCTTTGTCCTTGCTTCTGAGACCCGATTCTGTCAGATTATTCTGAAGAAGAGGCCATCTCCAAAAACTTCCCCTTCTAGGAAATGCAGACACTTGAGCAATGTTTCTGTTTGCAGAAAATAGTGTGAAAAACAGAAGTGTCTGTGGCACCCTCTGTCTAGAGACAGGTTGGAGAGCTGCAAACAGAGATTTTCAATCAAGACTTGAACATGTAAAATTCCAGTAAAATGAAGAAATGGAAAATGCTTCACACTTAACCTTGAGCATAATGACCTAAAGACACTGTGTATCAGTTTTGCCAATAAGACTGTGGACTTCATGATTGTTGTTGAATCTCTGGGTCAAAGAGGTGATTTTGTATTTAATTGTTTTTGTTTGTTTCTTTGTTTGGGTTATTTTTTGTTTTTTGTTTTTTTTCTGAGAAAGAACCTTTAATAGTCATGAGAAAGTCAAATAATAGATGTCAGTACAAGTCATGCATGCATGGGGGAATGTGATCCTTTGTTGAATTTGCGTCTTTTGTATTACACTCTTGATGTTGAATTAAATGTGCCTTGAAATAGTAAAAAAAAAAAGAAAGAAAAACAAGTAGAGTGCTTTGGAAGTAATATTATGTTTGCATCAAAAGATTATAAACTTTTGGACATAACACTGTATAAGGAATGGCTTCACTGAAAACTTCCCACTCTGTGGTGGGACACGGACCCCTTCCCCTGTGACTGTGGGTTGCAGTGGTTATACAGTCTCCCTGCCTCCTCCCCACCCTTTCCAGCCTCTGCTGACCACCAGCTTACATTCTACTATACTGATCTTAAATATTTTGCTATTCTTTATTAAAAATGCCCCCTGTACTTGTTGACAGGGTTCCATGTCACTTTTCAATAAATTCATTCACCATGCACTGTTTGAAACAAATGAAATGAAAAATCTAAAACATCCAATGGAAAGATGTGAAATAGGAATTAGTTAATGATATCAACATGGGTTATGAATTTGAGACTCAATTGCCAAACACCTGCAAATAAGACAAAATGAAGGAAGTCCTCTAAACAGCAGGATGGTGAAAATAGGTAAAGTTTTGATATCTCCATACAAAATTGTTTATGTTGAAATATGTTAAACAAGGATAAAATAAGCTTGGATCAAGAGGGAAATAAGCATGAATGCCTTTCAATGATGCCTACAGTGGATGCCTTTCTGAGCAATGCATCTGAGCAGAAAATCACAAATACACAGTAAGTCATAGCAGAGGTGTAAAAAGCAGATGGAAATGTGTATCTATGGTGACATAGAACTAGGAATGCACAAGACCGTCAACTATCTTTATTTTTATTTAAAGCAAGAATTCAAAGAATATTAAATTAATCACTCACATTTTCTGAAAAAGTAATGTGCGGATACAACCAATTCATAGACTGGAATTTACAAAATTCACAAATTTTCACACATTCCCAACTAATGCATTTCTATATACATGAAAATAGACAGTCTGTGGTAGAAAAAATACCAATAATATCTTAAAATGACTATATTGGAAAACAGTGTGGGGGGAACTCCTATCACTTAGAGAAACCAGCACAGCCCTTTGCAACACACCAGGAAATAGCTGAAAAAACACAGGTATATTAAGTCTCACAAGTATGCAAAGCATTCCACAGTAAGGATCCAGGCATAACTCTATTCACCTATGAAATTATATTTTCAATGTTACTATAGAGAAAATAATACTTTAAAAATGTGTGTCCCATGAACTTTTTACCTAAGATAACATGCAAGATTCATACTCAGGATCTTTGTAAATAATAAATAAGCATAATCAATTATTTCCCATATTGAGCACATACACAATTTTAAAATGCACTAACCAAACTTCTTGTTCCTGCACAGTTAATTACTATTCCTCTACTCCCTTAAATGCAAAGCTCCTTGGACCTCTGCTCTTTCTCTGGGAGCACTGGACACCTCCCTCCTTCTTCTCTTCAGCCTCCATTAGCTCCATTTCATGGCCAGCAGTGAACCCTGTGTTAATCAGTGCAATGTTCACTTCTCAGCCAAGTGTCATGAATCAATGCAGCCTTGTGAGTAAATCCTCAATCAGGACAGCGAGCAGCCACAGCAGCCCTGCTCTGTGCTAGGTTGGCCTGGCTCTCCACTGACCTCAGCTAAAGAGTACTGGTGTCCATTCTCTGAAGCTTTCCTGCAGCATCCACTGAGCTGTCAGACTCTCCTGGAGACCAGCTCTGAGAGGATGGTCTCTCTGGAAGTGCAATGTCCTGCCTGGGTGGGCTTGATGGTGACTGAAGCTCTGGCCCCAGAAAACACAGCAGGAAGGAGTCAAGTGCTGGGCTCCTAGGCAGACTGAAGACCTCAAAGGACACCAGCACATCCCGTCCAGCACAAGGATGTGTACTGAGGGACCACATCAGAGCAGAGAGTCACAGCTCCGTATATCTGCTCATTAGGCTCATTTCCCCCTTGTCCCCTGGAGGGACGCTGGCCTGGAAAGACACGAAATTCTGCCTGCTGTTTCTCTATTCCTAGGAGACACGTTTATAGTCCAGTACACCTATGTTTTATTATCTCTCCATGGATCCACCTGCCTTCCAGAGGTCCAGCATCCTGGCACTTCATCCCCACTTTGACTGAAAGTGTTTTCTAAGTCTGACACTGATGAGCTCATCTTGACTGGAGCTTATGTGTCTTCAAAGCCTGAACCTGTGCTGGGAGAAAAGCACCGATACCCCTGAAAAGTGCCATGTCCTCATTAACAAGAGTGATCACTGTGTTCCCTTTGTCTAAAGCCTTGAGCATTACACCACTTGCCTTTGAGGTTCTTTCTCAAACTGTCATTAAATTACAGTTTTAACATGTATTAAGAGGTCCCACTCAGTCCCTCACTTCCAAATGCTTACTAGGAAGAGATGTGATTTGTTCTTTTTATGCATCATAACCTGAGCTTAATATCTGATAGGTAATGGGCATCTTCATTTTTATGGAAGTCTCTTCTATGAAGTCTGTCTTATGTATTGATACTATTATGAACTCCATCCTCTACAGAAACTGGGCTGACCAATGCTATTAACTTAAGTAGAGAAAAGACTCTCATTTGAATGCTGGTATAATATTTCCAGTTCCTAAGATCTGAGCCTGATATTTTCAGCTTGAGATATTTTCCACTGGAAATATATGATGAAGTCTCAATGCTGGTACTAAACATCTACATCATCCACAACAGCTCCCAACACAAATAATTTCCCTGCTTCCAAATGTCAGCAGTGAAGAGTTCATCAAAACCAATTCTACACAAACTTCAATATGCAGAAGAATCATCAAGGATGCAAGTTGTGATGCAAATGCTGAGACCATAGGTCTACTGTGGTTGCAGGACCTCTGCATTCTTCCTTGACAAAGGTGGTCCTGTTACTGGAGGTCCTGATCTGTGGACCTCTCTCTGAGGAGCAAGGCTGTGAAGTTCTGTGAAAGTCTGGTGTAGGTAGTTTTAGGTCTTCTCCTGCCAAAATTCTCTTTATATTATTATTTTTGTGTATTTTTTGAAAGGAAGTGTGGTCACTCACTCTAAAGATTGTAATGATTTCTGTGTATTATTGTTGCTGTGTTATTGTTATTATCATTTCATCATACTGCAGATTGACCCCAGATGTGGCCCACCCCTGAGCTAAATGCCCTATTTATTTATTTGTTTGTTTGCTTGGGTCTCCCTAACTTGCAAGGCTGGCTTCACAATGACCATCCTCCAGCTTCAGCCTCCAAGCTCTTGGTTTAAAGGTGTGCTCCACTGTGTCCAGTCAATAGTTGCATACAAGGGCTCTCGAAACACTACTAGTATCACTGCTAAAAAGAACTTGTAGTAGGCAGAATAATGATCTCTCAAGGATATCTCAATTAGCTCAATCCTAATCCACAGAACTTTTGAATATCTTGGCCTAAATTTTTAATTTGTGACCCCAGTAACCTACAACAATCAACACCATTACACTAAAGTCCAAGTTATCAAGAGGAGCAGTTAAAGTATAGACATACACAGAATTGATAAAGCAAAGGAGAAGCACTTCAGTGACACATTTCCCTCTACTACAAACTACAAAATCCACCTCAGGGTCCCAGTGCCCAGCTTCTGCATACACATAGCCAAACTCAGGAATATTTTTTCAGTAAAACCAAAGAAACATTCATTGATATGATGTATTTCAAGAGGGAAGAAATGATTCCTGAGACATCCTTTCTGTCCCATGACATGAATGGGAATTATCAAAGGTTTATTGGTTCAACGTTATAAAGAATTTAGAAACTCAAAGTAAAAAACTACTGAGCATCATAGAAAGCAGGAGACTGAATGAAGTGGGTTGTTAATAGTAGAGAGAGGTTGAACTCAGAGGAGTGAAATTGCAGGAAATCAATAGGAGGAGGAAGCTTCACATGCCCAATCTCATTAGAATCCCAACTCTGGCTCTGAGGCTTGCTGCCTGCAGTCAGGGGCATGGGCTTCTGAACCTGCTACAGTTGCCCACCAAAGAGCCTTCTCAGGGCCCTCTTTACATCATTATTCCTCAGACTGTAGATGAAGGGGTTCAGCATGGGGGTGACCACAGTGTACATCACCGAGGCTGTGGCACTGGAGTGTGAGTTGCGGGTTGCAGAAGAACTAATGTACACACCAAGTCCTGTGCCATAAAATAAGGAGACAATGGACAGGTGAGAAGCACAGGTGGAGAAGGCTTTGTACCTGCCCTGAGCTGATGAGATTGCACGGATGGAGGACACTATCTTGCAGTAGGAGTAAAGGATGCCGGCAAGGGGGCCACCTCCCAGCAACACAGATGCAAAATACATCACCATGTCATTAAGGAAGGTGTCAGAACAGGCAAGTTGGACCACCTGGTTACGTTCACAGAAAAAGTGTGGGATTTCCAAGTTTCTGCAGAAGGACAGTTGCAACATCATTAAGCTTTGTAGCAGGGCATGCAGGGCACTCAGGATCCAGCACACCAGAACCAGCAAACCACAGATCCAGGGATTCATGATGACCATGTAATGCAGGGGGTGGCAGATGGCTAGAAACCTGTCATAGGCCATCACAGCCAGGAGGAAATTGTCCAACTCTACAAAAATGAAGAAAAAGCACATCTGCGTGATGCAGCTTGTGTAGGTAATGGTCTTCCTCTGTGTCTGGATGTTCACCAACATCTTTGGGATGGTGGTGGAGGTGAAGCAGATGTCCACAAAGGACAGGTTGGAGAGGAAGAAGTACATGGGCGTGTGCAGGTGGGAGTCTGAGATGGTGGCCAGGATGATGAGCAGGTTCCCCAGCACAGTGACCAGGTACATGGAGAGGAAAAGCCCAAAGATGAGGGGCTGCAGTTCTGGGTCCTCCGAGAATCCCTGCAGAAGAAACTCTGAAACTCTTGTGCTGTTTCCTGGTTCCATGTGGTGGATGTGACTACCAAAATAAAAAGAAAAATATCATGACTCCTCTTTACATATATGGTCACCACTGCTTTAGTTGAAATGGGAAAATTCAGTTGGACCTGATGGCACGTTACCGTACCCCATTGACTGTGGATGCTGAGGTAGTGCATTGCAAATTCAAGGCCGGCCTCAGTCATTTAGTAAGGCCTTAAGTCACTTCCTGTGACTCTGTATCTAAATAAAAATGCCTGCAGTGTGGATCAGAGGAAATGCAACCCTGGATTCAATTCCCAGTACCAAACAACAGAAATGAGACAATTTATACTTTCCATCATAAACCAGTTTCCGTATGTGGACTCTTGAGAAGAGTGTAGCATTTTGCTTCATATCGAATTACACTGAGTAATTATATTATAAAATATGGTTCTTGTGCTTTTTTTAATTAAAGTCATTACACTCTATTACAAGAGTAAAAATAACGTTAGGATGGCTTGCAAAACAAAAACAACAAAAATAAGAAAAGAAAGAAACTGACCTCTGTTTTGTTCTGTTTTGTTTTTTCTGGTTCTGGTCATCCTAGGGCATCACTCATGCCATTACTGAGTAGGAATTTCTGTCTAACTGCAGACTTTATTCTGCAGTTCACACACTGTACACTTTCTTAAATATGTTTTATTTGCTCTAATTACTTATACATGACAGTAGAATGTATTTTGACACATCATATATAAGTGGAGGATAACTTCTCATTTTGCTGGTTGTACCTGAAGCCATTGCACACTTTTAATGAGAAATTCTTTCTTACCACTGAGGAACACATGCAGCGTGCTGGCCAAATTGCAGGCACTGCCGAGGGCTTGACCACAAAAGCTCCTACGTCCCAATGGTGGACAAGGAACACGTGCATGGGTCAAATCACAGACCCATTACGTTTTTGTGCTAAGGATATATCACATGCATTGACATATGTGGGAACTCACTGAATTATGCACATCAAATACATGTGGTCCTTTGAACATCCATTACCACTCAATAAAACTGTTTTAAAAAGAATAATCATGTCACATGGCTGATGATGAATCAGATATGAGAAAAACAAAATCAGGTTGAGTGGAGACAGTAGATAAGAGGTTGTATTTAATGTGTGTGTTTGTGCACATGCTGAGTGTGGAACTCAGGGCTGATTGTGGACACTCTACACTGACCAACACCCGGAGACCTGGAGATGCTATTTTTGTGGTATTTCCAAACAAAAAGGAACACCAAAAAAGCCTGAAAGAACCAAAAAATGGTATACGGCTTGTTAAAATATCAACAGGACAATAATAAAAATATATATGTCAACATCCAAAAATGATTAATTTCACAAAGTCTTTGTGTACACACATATACAGGTAATGTTCCTATGACATTGTGGCAGGTGATGAATGCTCAGTTATCTCTTAGGAATGAATCAGGAATGAAGACTACGAGTGTAGGTTGACATTTCACATAACACACAGTAAGATATCCAACTGATAGGAAAAATTAGATGGTAGAATACATCCTTATAAAAGTGCCATCTCTCTGGGAGAAGATGAAGTTGATCTCCTAGCTCACACATTTACTAATAATCAAACAGTTTAAAGACCTCAATGGAAAAATGCAAAACACATTTGAGAAGAATATCTAGACATTATATATGAAATCTACAGTGAACTACTACGTTGTAAGACAAGAAACTCAGAATAAGAAGATAAGCACAGATCACTAAATACAATTTTATATTGTTCAATAGTCAAAATATCACCCTAATAGTCAGTAGAGGAACACTAATTGTGACATCACTTGAAATGCTGATAATTTTGGAAAAATAGGAGGATATCAATAACAGGGAGATCAAAACAGTGGTGATAAGAACAAAGATTAGCTCCAAGCTGTTAAGAAAACAGCAAGATATCATCATATTCTTCTGCTTTGGAAAACACCCTAAGGAACCCTTGAATTGATGGCATTGGAATTCTCAAACAGAAAAGAGGAACTCTCTGAGGTGGTGGAAGACAAGGGACTTGGTGCCATGTCTTGGTGACAGGCTTGGGACAGGGATGAAAGGGAAAGCTGAAGATGTTCTTTCACCCAACTTCTCGATCTTCTCACCTACAACATTCCGGTCAGCTTACACTTTGGGATTGGGCTGTACTGTGCCTTGTAGTACATTAAGCAGCATCCCTGAGCTCTCTTGATGTGAAAAGTCTCTGCACACTACTCAATGTCCCCTGGGAGACACAGATATCACTCGTCATTGAGAACCACTTTGAAACTAACAATACCAGAATATTTTGGCAGCCTTGATATAATAGTAAAGCAATGTTTACAAAAGTAAGAAAGACCACCAAAAGTATGGCTGGCACAGCCTCACTGTGAAATACCCTGCATCCGTTGAAATATCTAAAGTGCATTTTGTTAGTTGATTGGAAGGAATTCTGCAGGCATCTTTGAGAGAGAAGGAAAGAAGGGACAAGCTAGAACAGACCACAGCACTAAACACAGGGCATGTGCAATGTGCACAGGAGCCTATTCCTGCATTTGTGTGAAGAGCATATGAGCTTGTCAGCATGCAGAATAGAAAGAAAAGTTCAAACATAAACTAAGAACTTACAGGAAAACAGAGTGGCAGGGTTAGTAAGTTTACTGTGTAACCATCATTTTCATCTAAAGCAATCAGTTTATGCATTTTGTTTCCATTTTATGCAATATGTCACACTGATTAAAATTTATTTCAGTCTTTTGAGAAAGGTATCAGCTGCACTTTGTTTTGTGGTTTTTGGTTTGTTTCTTCATTTTGTATTGCTTTGCTGTGTTTTGGGTTCTTCTTGCAAGGCCACAAGTGAACCTGGGACCTTTTGCCTGATAAGCAAGTGCTCTATGACCGAACCTCAGCCTCACTCTGAATTTTTTTAACTGAGACATAATATCTGTGCACACTAGCAGAGCCTAGTGTGATCATTGAACACGTGTGTGCAATATAACATGCTCCAATCAGGGTCATTAGCACTTGTCTCTCCTTAAACATTCATCAATTCTTTGTGTTAGAAATTTCTAACTTTTCCTATTCTTTATGGAAAACGTGTAATCAAAAACTAGTATGAAGGCAGGCTCTGGGGCTGCGGTGGGAGGACAGCAGCATGACCTTGGTCCTTGTGACTGGCAGCTCCTGTGCAGTCACAGTCTGGAGAGGATTCAAGTTGACCAATGAAGAACCTCTTCCCAAAAGGTTGGACTGAGTGAAGCAACAGGAGGAACAAGAGAGGCAAGAGTGTCCTTCTCAAAGTCAGTGCCCCAAGCAAGTCAGCAGCCCAGGGTTGCCCACCAAGATCAACAATGGGAGACCCAGGGAGTGACTTGTTTTTCCTAAAAAGGAAAGTGGGAAAACTGGGCCAAACTAAAGACAAACTGGAACAAACTCACAATGTACTTAGTGCCTGGAAGTTTAGACCTGATAGTTAATCAAATCATACTCCCTAGTCAAGACTTCCTGACAGTCCCACTAGGAGTAAACTGGGGTGGGACACCCAAGTGCTCATTTCCACACCCAGATTCAGACATTGTGAGTGAAGGAAGGAAGAAAGGAAGGAAGAAAGGAAGGAAAGAAAGAAGGAAGGGTAAGAGACAAGAAGTCACATCCTCATACTCTGCAACTTGTAATGATTTATGTAAAACTTACCTGGCAAACCTTGTGTTTCAAATTTTTTCTCTTCCTCTTCTCCTTACTTCTGAGCCCTGATGTCATCTGACTATTCTGAAGAAGAGGTCATCTCTGAAAATTCCCCTTCTCAAACAGGCCGACACTTGAGAAATATTTCTATTTGCAGAAAATAGAGTGAGAAACAGAAGTGTTAAGTCTATGGCACACTGTGTCTTCAGACAGTTGGAGAGTTGAAAACCTAGAAATTTTTAATCATGAATTGAACTTGTAAAATTCGGGTAAAATAACAAAACACAATATGCATCTCTCTTAACCTTGAGCCTAATGACTGAGAGACACTCTGTATTCGTTTTGCCAATAAGACTGTAGACTTCATGATTGTTGTTGAACCTCTGGTTCAAATGAGGTGATTTTGCTTTTAATGAGTTTTGTTTTGTATTATTTTGTTTTTTGCTGAGAACCAACATTTAATAGTCATGAGAAAGTCAAATAATAGATGTCAGTACAAGTCGTGCATGTATTTAACCATTAGCTTAGGGATCTACATCACATAACGGAGCCTTAAATCAATTTGGTTTTCATCAATGGTTTGTTCTTTGAATGGTTGCAAATACTGTAATTGATCTTAACTGAGGACTGTACAAACATGAAGGTGTTGTGCAGAACTTAGGTTCAAACTGTTTAAAGCAATGTAAACGCACATTTCACAACTAGATTGTGTAAGGATATTGGCTGTGATGAGACTCACCACATTATTTTTTTCAGTAGTGAACTTTATTAAACCCCATCTCATTCAAAGTCACATGTTAAAACAACAAGTCCTTGGTGGTAATGGGGGAATGTGTTCCTTTGTTGAATTTGGACCTTTTGTATTACACTCTTGATGTTGAATTAAATGTGCCTTGAAAGAGTAAAAAAAAAAAAACTAGTATAGTGTTTTAGAAGTAATATTATGTTAGCTTCATAGGATTATAAACTTTTGGACATAACACTCTATAAGGAATGGCTTCACTGAAAACTTCCCACTGTGTGGTGGGACACCGGCACCTTCCCCTGTGACTGTGGGTTGTAGTGGTTATCCAGTCTCCCTGGTTTTTCCCCTCCCTTTCCAGCCTCTGCTGACCACCAGCTTACATTCTACTGTACTGAGTCTTAAATAATTTCCTATTCTTTATAATGCTAAATGCCCCATTCCTATTAAATTGCCCCGTACATGTTGACAGCGTTCCATGTCACTTTTCAATATATTCATTCACCATGCATTGATTGAAATGAAATGGAATGAAAAGTCTAAAACATTCAACGGAATGATGTGAAATAGCAATTAGTTAATGATATCAACATGGGTTATGAATTTGAGACTCAATTGCCAAACACCTGCAAATAAGACAAAATGAAGGAAGTCCTCTAAACAGCAGGATGGTGAAAATAGGTAAAGTTTTGATATCTCCCATAGAAAATTGTGTATGTTAAAATATGCTAAACAAAGATAAAATGAACTTGGATTGAAAGGGAAATAAGTATGAATGTCTTTCAATGATTCCTAAAGGTGAAACCTTTCTGAGCAATGCAATCTGAGTAGAAAAAGACCAAAAACACAAGAGTAAGCAATAGCAGAGTTCTGAAAAGCAGTTGGAAATGGGTCTCTAAGGTGATGTAGCACTAGAAATGCAGGAGAATGCTCACTATCCCTTTTAATTTAAAACAAGAACTCAAACAATACTAAATTATTCACTAATAGTTTCAGAAAAAGCAATGCACAGGTACAATCAATTCATAGACTGGAATTTACAAAATTCACAAATGTTCACACATTCCCAACCAAAGCACCTCTATATATGTGAAAGCAGACAGTCTATGGAAGAAAAAAATACCAAAAACGTTTTAAGAAGACTATATTGGAAAACAGTGCAGCAGGGACTCCTCTCAAGTAAGCCATGGAAAACCCAGCACATTCCTTTGCAACACACCAGGAAATACCTGAAAAAGCTGTAGGCATATTCAGTCTCGCAGGTATGCAAAGCATTCCACAGTAAGGATCCAGGCATAACTCTACTCACCTGTGAAATCGTATTTTTCAGCATTATTATAGAGCAAACAATACTTTAAAAATGTGTGTCCCATGAACTATTATCGTAAGATAGTAATTGCAAGATTCTTACTTAGGATTGTTGTAAATAATAAACAAACATAATCAATTATTTCTCCTCTTGAGCACACATACAATTTAAAAATTCTCTAACTTCTTGTCCCTCCACAGTTAATCCCTATTCCTCTACTCCCTTAATCTGCAAACCTCCTTGGACTTCTGTTCTTTCTCTGAGAGCACTGTACGCCTCCTTCCCATCTTCTCTTCAGCCTCTGTTAGCTCCATTTCATGCTCACCAGTGAACCCTGTGTTAATCAATGCAATGTTCACTTCTCAGTCAGGTGTGATGAATCAATGCAGCCTTGTGAGTAAATCCTCAATCAGGACAGCGAGCAGCCACAGCAGCCCTGCTCTGTGCTAGGTTGGCCTGGCTCTCCACTGACCTCAGCTAAAGAGTCCTGGGTTCCATTCTCTCTGATGCTCTCCTGACGTGTCCACTGAGCTCTCAGACTCACCTGGAGACCAGCACTGAGAGGAAGGTCCCTCTGTTGAAATGCAAGGTCCTGCTTGGGTGGACTTGATGGTGACTGAAGCTCTATCCCCGAAAACACAGCAGGAAGGAGTCAAGTGTCAGGTCCATAGGCAGACTGAAGACCTCAAAGGACACCACCATGTCCCATCCAGCACCAGACTGTGCACTGAGGGACCACATCAGAACAGAGTTTAGCTCCCTATATCTTCTCATTAGGCTTATTTCCCTCTTCTTTCCCTGAGCAACACTGGCCTGGAAAGGAAAGAAGTTCTTCCTGCTGATCCCCTGATCCCAAAAGACCCATGTGTAGTCCAGTAAACCTAGTCTTCATTGTTCCTCCATGAATTCAACTGCCTTCCAGAAGTCCAGCCTCCTACACTTCATCCTTCCTTTGACTGAAAGTGTTTTCTAAGTCTGATCCAGATGAGCTCATCTATATTTGAGCTCATGGATCTTAAGAGCACTAATATGTGTTGGCGATAAAACACCTGATATCCCCAGAAAATAGTCATGCCATCTTTAACAATGGGGAGAATTGTGTCCCCCTGCTGTAAAGCCTTGGGTATTACACTTCTAACCTTCATGATCCCAACAATATCAAGAAATTTATAGTTTTTACACTAGTGAGGTGCTCCCAATTATCTCTCATTTAGAAATATTTACTAAGATGAGGTGATAAGGCTTTTTTTATGCACCATAGCCTAAGTTTAACACCTGAAAGGAGCTGGGCACTCTCACTCTTAGTGAAGTCTACTCTATGAAGTCTATTTTATGTGTTAGTACGATTATGAACTCCATTGCCACTGCAGACACAGGGCTCACAAATGTTAGACATCAAGCAGAGAGTGGCCAGACATGGAGGCACACACCTGTAATCCCAACCACTTGACAGCCTGAGGCAGGAAGATTATGATTTCTATGCCAGCCTCAGGAACTCAAGAAGACCCTGTATCAAGACACATATGGTTTTTGAAAAAGTAGAAATGGGAACTTCATTTGAATTCTGACTTGATATGTCTATTTCTCAAGCTCCGAGCCTATGGTTCTCAAATAGAGATACTTTTCTTTGCCAATGTCTGTAAGGAGTGCCAATCAACTACTTTACACAGAACAGATCCCTGCCCCCAAATGTCAGCAGTGAGGAGGTGACCCAAACCAATTCTAGACCAACTCCATTATGCAGAAGAATCATCAGGGATGAAAACCCAAATGCAAATTCTGAGACCATAGGTAGACTCTAGTCTCAGGAACTCTGCATCCTAACATTATCCAGGTAGTCCTGGTCTGTGGAACATGCTTTGAGTAGCAAGGATGTGATGCTCTGTGAGAGTCAGGTGTAGATAGATTTACGTCCTCTCCTCCCGAAGTTGGATTTTGTGTAAGTGTATTCTATCACTCTAGAAATTTCTGTTTGGTCTTTCCTATTATTATTATTCTCTTGTGGTCTATGGATTGCATTCAAATTGACCTAACAGTAGGACACATGACCTGACCTTTTATAAATTTTTTTGAGTGAAAGTCTTGCTAACTTTCCCTTTCTGGGTTGAAAATTGCCATCCGCTGACTTCAACCTGAGATTCAAATAACTGGAATTAGAGGTGTGCACCACCATGCCTAGCCAATAATTTTATACAAGGGATTGAATGACAACTGGTAAAATTCTGCAGAAGGCATTTCAGTAGGCAGAATAATGGTCTCTGAAAAAAGTTCAGATCCTAATCCATAGAACTTTTGAATATGGTGACTTAAAACAATTTTTCCAAACCCCAGTGATCTGTTTCAAAGTAGAAATATTAAGTAGAAATTATCAAGAAGAATTTTTTCCTTTCTCACAGTATTTTTATTAGGGCACAACAGTTGTACATAATGTCAGGTATCATTCTGATAATAACACATGCATGGGATAGAATTCGCTCACGACATTCCCTGGTACTTTCCTTTATCCCTCCCCTCCTCTCTCTCCCATTTCCCTTTCCTCCTATTATTTATAGATTTTAATTGTTGTCTAATAATATACATAAAGGTGAAATTCATGGTCGTTTATTCATATAGGCACATAGCATAAATCGATCAATTTTATTCCACCATTCCTCCTTTCTCAAGTACCGATAGACAAACGATCATGCAAAACTGTGACCTCAGATGACATTCTACTAAAAGTTGCAAGAATTACCTCAGTTGGAAAGAGCAGGTTTTCCGTAGAGACTTGACTATGTTTTCAATAAAGGAAAAGAAACATTAATCAATGCAGTATGTCATGTAGTAAGACATTGCTCAAAGTCAATTAAAGTTCAAGAAAACAAGAAAAAAAGTTTTCACATCCTTTTTCCACAGAAGATCTGTTACATTGATTGGGACTGAGGTTTCTAAACAGAAGAAAAGGGAGCACTAATTCAGTGACAGCAATTTGCCCTCATGCCAGGCATTGGGAACAATCTGAAGACAGCTATAAATATTAAAAGTACAAGTATCTTTAACTCAATGTTTCTCCACCTCTCCAATATCGACATTCTGGACAAGTTATTCTTTGAGGTGGGGGCTGTCCTGTGCATTGTGGGATGGTGAGCATCATCCCTGACATCTCATGACCTCTCCCTTGGATGACAGCCAAAAACGGCTCTGTTCCTTGCTCAGTGCCCCACCAGGGGGACAAGAAACACTCCTCGTTGAGAAGTATTTGTTCAAACTTAACAATAGCAACATATATTTGCAGCATTGATATAATAGTACATTAATGAGAAAGAATATGGAAATTCATCATAAACATGAGTAGCAACAGCCTCATACTGAAATACTATGCATCCTTTGAAATGTCTGACTTGCCTCATGTTCAATGATTTGCAGAAAGCTGATGGGCATTGTTGAGTGATAAAATAAGATGGGATAATTTAGAAAGAAAACTGCACTAAATACGCAGAGCATTTATGATGTGCATTGAATCTCATTCAGACATTTGTATAAAAGGCGTATATGCATGTAGGCATGCATAATATAGAAAGAAAATTTGTTAAACAAACAAATAATACAACAGAGGACAGCATTAATTAAATAAGGTAAGAGTAGCAGGTTTTTTTTTTCCTTTAATGAGTGAGTGAATTTTATTTTCTTTATTCTATTTAATACCTCATATTAATTAGTTTTTTATGTTTGGTTTCTGTTTTGGCATTTTGTCTTCTTTTGCAGTGCTGAGGACCAAATCCAGGGCCTTGCACTAGCTAAGCAATCACTCTACCACTGAAGTATTCTCAGCACAGTTCTTTTTTTAATGGACACATAACAGCTGTATGTGTGACTGGAGTAGAGTGATAATTTAATACATGTGCACAATATGCAAGTCTCAAAGCAGGGCAATGATCATTCCCCCCTCCTTAAGCATTTATCAATTCTTTTAGTTAAGAAACTTCAAAATCCTCTCTTCTAATTCTTGATAAAAATAATCAATAAAAACTTGATCAGGCCAGGCACAGTGGCACACGCCTATAAACCCAGCAACTTGGGAGAATGAGGCAGGAGAATTGTCAGTTCCAATTCAGCCTCAGCAAAAGTGAGGCACTAAGCAACTCAGTGAGACTCTGTCTCTACATAAAATACAAATTATGGCTGGGGATGCCACTCAGTGGATGAGTGCCCCTGAGTTCAAATCCCTGTACAAAAAAAAAAAAAAAAAAAAAACCAGAAAAAACAACAACAACAAAAAACTGATCAAATGGCTAGAGATGGTGGAAATTTACAACCTTCTCACATCAATGGGTGAGGAAATTTCTAGAGTCTAAATTATTGACCTGAATGTTTTTCTTTACCCAAATTCATTTCTTGCATGTTGGCTCAATCTTTTCAGTATTCACATTACTTGTTCTTCAATACAAACCAGGAAAATAACTTTGTAGGAATCAGAATGTTACCCAACTGTATATTATTTACATTATTGTAAATACTGGAGAACAATGATTAATAATATTTTAATAATCCTTTAAAAATCTCAGATGACATCTAGTAAGTAATCTTATGTTTTATGATAAAAACTATGGACATAATAATGTGTAATGAATGTTTGTCAACCATAATTATCCTACTGTTTTCACATTATCAGGACTTACTGCTCATATGTAACCAGGTACTGGTACCCCCTGTTCAACCTCCCTGTCTCCTTCCCTTCCCTTCCCAACTCCTAGGACTGTCCTTCTACTCTCGATGATAATGTTTAAGTGTTCTCCAACTTACTGGCATGAACTCTGTGTCTATTACTGAAGTTCAGGGTCATATTTCAATGCCTGCATGCAGTATGCCCTGAAACAAAATCAAAGCAAAGTATAAAACATCTGAAATAAAAGATAGAAAATACGAATTATTTAATGATATCAACCTGGGTTACTAATTCAAGATTAAATTGCCTTAGATATTGAAATGATAGGGTCCTGAAATCCATGAAGTAAAAGTACCAAGGGTTTCAGTTTGTCTCATATAAAGATATTTGTATTCAATACACTTAATAATGACAGAAAAAAACTTATATCAAATAAGGAAGAGGCATGAATACCTTCCCAATGAAGGCTGAACCTTTTGCCAAAGGAAGGTTTCTAATCAGAAACATTCAAAACACAATAAGCAGTAACAGAGATGTGAAATGATGTTGGAAATATTAGCACTAAAAGTGCACAAGAACCTTCAAGATCTTTTTTATTTAAGATAAGGACCCACAAGTAAAGAATATTATATTAAGACCTCAATTCTTTCAGGAAAAAAGCAATGCACAAAATGTAATATGATTGACAGAATGGACCACACAAGGTTCACAAATTCTCACACATTCCCCACAAATCTCTCTAACACATGCATGAAAGAACTAAGTGGCAAACGGGAAATATGTGAAAGAAAAAAATATCTAATACTTTGTTTTCAAGAATACATTGCAAAAGGCAGTGGGGAGGTGGACAAATCTTCCACCTCTGCACACAAAGGAAAGACTTGCTTAGACACCTGGCCATACAGCAGTAACTGGCTATGAAATCACAGGTACATTCAGCCTCAAAGGTATTCAAATCACCACAAAGTAAGGATCTTGGGACTATTTCTGTTCAACTATGAAATCATGTTCTTTAATATGAGGGTTCCCACGAGAAATAATGTTTAATAAACATTTCAATTCCTGTTCCCCTGAACTTCTACTGCAAGATAATGTTTGCAAGATCCTTCTTCAGTATCTTTGTCCACAATACATAAACATAATCAAGTGGGTCAACTTTATCTCATCTTAAACACAAACACAAAAAAGTCCTAATTTCACTTATTGTCCCTCTAACAGTTAATGCCTATTCCTCTATTTCCCTTAATTGCAAAGCTCCTCAGACCTCTGCTCTTTCTCTGGGAGCACTGGACGCCTCCCTCCCAATTTCTCTTCAACCTCTGTTAGCTACAGTTCATGCTCACCAGTGAACCCTGTGTTAATCAGTGCAATATCCACTTCTCAGTCAAGTGTCATGAATCACTGCAGCCTTGTGAGTAAATCCTCAATCAGGACAGCGAGCAGCCACAGCAGCCCTGCTCTGTGCTAGTTTGGCCTGGATCTCCACTGACCTCAGCTAAAGAGTCCTGGGTTCCATTCTCTCTGATGCTCTCCTGACGTGTCCACTGAGCTCTCAGACTCACCTGGAGACCAGCACTGAGAGGAAGGTTCCTCTGTAGAAATGCAAGGTCCTGCCTGGGTGGACTTAATGGTGACTGAAGCTCTATCCCCGAAAACACAGCAGGAAGGAGTCAAGTGTCAGGTCCATAGGCAGACTGAAGACCTCAAAGGACACCACCATGTCCCATCCAGCACAAGGCTGTGCACTGAAGGATGTCAGAGCAGAAAGTCACAGCTCCCTATATCTTCTCAGTAGACTCATTTCCCTCTTGTTCCCCTGAGGGACACTGCCCTGGAAAGATGGGAATTTCTTCCTTCAGATACTCTGTTCACAAGAGACCCATTTATAGTCCAGTAAAACTAGTTTTTATTACTCCTCATGAATTCACCTGCCTCCCAGAGGCCCAGCTTCCTCACAAAGCCTGACACTAATGAGTTCATCTTGATTAGATCTCATGAATCTTGGGAGCAGATATGTAGAGATTTCAGGTCAGTCAACGTAAAGAGGAGTGAAAGTCCTTCAAGTCAAGAAAACTACTCAGCACAATAATAGGCCTTATATTTGAATAATTAAAAATGCTCTGCAACCCCTCTGTCCTTCAGGCCTGGAGACATTGTTGTATTATAACATTTGGTACCACTGGACTCTGAGAAGCAAGCAAGGTATATGATCTGCACATGCACAAAGCTAACTGCACTATGTAAACTAATGTAACTTGCTATGACCCTGGATAGATAATAAAACTGAACTGACTTTCCCATGGAAGCCACTTCTTGCTGGTCACAATCCCATGTGCTTGCCTCTCTGTTAGTCCTCTTGTAAACCCTTATATCTAGACCCCAATTAACCTTTACACAGATATGTGTAGTGGGTACAAAGCAGAAGATACCCCTGGAAATTTTCATGCTGTCTTATCAAGGAGGAGAATTGTGGTCCTCTGATTGAAAGGCTTGGGCAATACACTTCTTGCCTTCCTGGTCTGATTCCCAAGCCTAATAACTTTTATCATTTTTGCAAAAGTTAAAAAGTGCTCATCTTATTAATAAGACATGCATTTCATTCTTTTCAAGTACTATAACCTGAGATTAGCACACTCTAGCAGTTGCACAATTTGATTTTTTGTATCCTATCGTGCGAGATAGCTGGGCTATTAAAAACTCCATTCTCCACTGCCCAAATGGAGGAGAAAAATGTTGTCAGTCAAGTAAGGGATGTGGCCTGGATTTGAATTCTGGAATAATGGTTCCAGTTCTCAAACTATGGTTCTCAAATAGAGATATTTTTCCCCTGGGAATATTAGGCAATTACTGAAGAGTGGTACTGACCCTCACAATGCACATGACAAGTCCCAATACAAATAATCATTCTGCCCCCAAATGTCAACATTGGAAAAATATGTCTGAGACCAATTTCACCATGCATAAGAATTGTGAGGGATTCAAGTGCAAATGTAAATTCTGAGGTCATACTTCTGCTATATGTCCAGTGGCTCAGCATCCTAACATCATCCCTGGTGGTATTAGGGTTAGAGGACCAGGTCCATAGGCCACTCTGGATAGCAATCCTACATCCTGTGTTTCAATTAGGGTTCAGCTCAGTAGTTCAGCATTAACCTAGCATGTGCAAGTCCCTGAATTCCAACCCCAGCACCCAAAATTGAAAAAAATCTGCAACGTGAATGGTCTTAGGTCTTATGTACCATGAATCATCTTTGCATGCAACTTGGAAATAAAATTTCAGTCATTGCTCTCAAGGATGTCATAGATTTTGTTTTCAATTGTTTTATAGTGACATTAACTGACATAATTTTGTAAAAGGCTTTGCAGAAGGAAAAATATTGGGTCTCCAAAAGAGGTCATACCACGTATGAACCTGCTTTGTTCTGTGTATTCAACTTTGATTTAGATTCCACATACAAGAGAAATCATATTTTTTTTTCTTTCTGGACCTAACTTATTTCATTCAACATAATGTCTTTCAATTTTTAGTCTGTTCCAGTTTCTTGAAATGTGACATTAGGTTATTTCATATCATTTTTTAAGTATGTGTTTTTTGCTTGATGATAAAAAATTTAGAAGTTTTCACACATTTACTTACACAATCATTTCTATGCATAGATGCATAGAGGAACTAAGTGGCAGCATCAAAGTTTGTGAAAAGTGTTAATTTTTAAGCGATAATTTTATATCTCACTCCTCGGTTTATACCCAAAGTACTTAAAATCAGTATACTACAGTAACACAGCCATATTCATGTTTATAGCAGCTCAATTTACAATAGCTATATTGTTGAACCAGCTCTGCAGGAATGAGTGGCTTCATCTGGACCTTGAGGAGCCCTCCTCCCTGACGCCACCTCCTCCCTTCTTCAGAGCTGAGCTAACCTTCATCACCCAGGGAAGGAAGAGCAGGAGCTCCCCACCCCTGGGGTGCTGATGTGGGTGCAGGTAGGAGGCAGCACAGCACTCACAGGACCAGACATGGTGTCCCAGGTGGGGACGTTGCAGTGAGAGAGCCCCTCACTTAGAGCATTCTGTGCAGCCAGCTCCTGCGCCTCTTGACAGACGTCTCTCCCTCTCAGCTTGCTTCCTCTATCTGCTGGAGCCTGGTTCTGAGGAACTCTGCCCTTCCTTGTAGAAACCAACTTTCTCTTACTGCCACTGTCTGTCAAGAGTTCCCTACCCTTCCAACTCAGTAATCTGGAACCATCACAACTTCCTTCATTCTCTTTCATCAAACATTTCAAGCACTTACCACCCTTTTGACATTTTCTTTTATAAATCTAAAATACTGTCAGGCCTTTTCTCAGTAAAGCATGAATCTTTCCAAGATTTATAGTTAAGACTTTATAGATCAAATATATTAACTTTGGTCTATCCCATAAATTATTCTTGTATCTAAAGTATTCTGCATCATATTTTCTCATTCACAATCTTTAGATTATAGAACATCTACAATAGGCCTCATGATTAGAAAGTAACACTTCAAAAGTTAGGTGTCTCCATGGACAAGTTCATCTTATACACTTACGTTTCCTCAGATAGCTGGTATAGTCTCTTGTTACACATCCAATGTTTAGAATTTATTTGAGAATACAAAAATTTTTGAGTCTATGGAGATGGATTTAACATTATTTTTCAACAAATTAATCATTAAACACTTCTTAGTAACTTTACAAATTCTCTACAAAGCACCCAGAAATTTACAATGTAGTCATTTGTATATTTATACATTCGATATGATGAATTTTAATATGCCAATGAACATCACATTACCACCATTTTTAGGATTTTATTCTAAAAGGAAAGAAAGAAAATCAGAAATTTTAAATCATCCCATAAATTGTAACAAGATTTTGGGATTTCACACCAATAATATAAGAACTAGAAAAGAAATATTTGCTATTATTTATTATTATTTGAAGAGTAGCATTTGCAGAATGTGGTTATATTTTAAAAAACCATTAAAATAAAAAGAATTCCTAGGAAACGGGCACCTCTTTAGTACAGAAAAATTCAAAGCTTTAATAATACCATAATAACAGCAGAGAGATAATGTCCATGCACATCATTCTTAATGACATTAATCCCCTCTCACACAAAAACACTCTTAATAAGAAATAATTATAACCTGTACATGTATATTCTAAATTCCAGGAAAGGTTGCTCCAAGAAATGATTAAAATATCCAGAGGGAAACATTTGTGACTGTAATGAGAATCTGAATACAGTAAAGATGACACTTTTTTCCAAATTAATTTATGACTTTAATGAAATCTTTGGTAAATATCCAATAATACTGTTCTTCCAACATGGCTGATGCATTAAAATCTCATCAACAAGAACAGACTGTTACCAGGAATAAAATTTGACTGAAATCATACTAGGTGAGTCTCTATTCAACTTTCAAATCTATTATAAGGAGGGATTTTTTAGTTTAAATGACACCAATAAAAATAAAGTGGGAAGAAAAAAATTAAAAGGAAACTGAGAGATGGTTTACCATTATAACATAGGTGGTATTTTATAATCATTTATTTATATGAATGTTATAAAGTAAATAACTGACTATTTTAAACTGACAGATGCCAGTTACAAATGATCATAAAAGAGAAAAATTAAAAATGAAAATGAATCAAAACTAAATTTGTCAAAAGGAAACTAACAAAGCCAATATACAAAACAAGCATGTTTTAAAAGCCATTTCCCAATAGTGCAATGTTTGATGATTCAAAATGTTCATAAGATTCATGCTTCATTTTAGAAATTCTAGGATTTCTATATTTAGAAATTCCACATTGGATGGATTTATAGAGAGAAAGTAGTAATTACAAGGAAATCTAGAAAATAATAATAGCAGTGTTTCCCCATATTTTTTTAGCACAAGGAGCACCCATGGTGCAGGGGATGTGAAGAGCAGACATTGCAGGAATCAGCGTTGTAAACCAAGAGTCTCCCAAAGTCGCTGAATCTGTCTAGAGTTAGGGACTTCATGTTTCCACACGGTTAGGCAGAACACACCAGACCAGGATGCTGGGGAAGGGAGGACTGCTGAGGGTTGCAGCATGCGCTGGAGTTGAGGTCCACAAAAGAGCCAACTCATCACTAGTCAGAGAGACATGTTAAATGCAGATTGCAGCTCTGCACCTGGGGCATCAGATTCAGGTGGTTCAGACCTGGAAATGCACATACCTGGAGAATTCCCATGAAGCCTGATGTGGTTCTTCAATTCCAGAGAGACCATTTGGAGTCTGCTGACCTATACTTTCTTTATTATATTTTGTTGCAGATTGCAATGCTAACTACAGCTTCCCATCGAAGAAATGTGATGCTTAGGCAAAATGCATAATTTCTTGATTTCCTGGGTCCACATAAAAGACAATAGGCCATCCTAGAGAATGCCTATTGGGAGTGAATTTTGAGTTCCTCTTGTCCCTCTTTCACAGTAAACCCAGAAACTGCATGAAAAGAGGAAACCAAACAGGAGCTGGAAACTTCATCCTCCTGGAATTCTCAGATGACCCTGACCTGAAGTCCCTCCTCTTTGGCCTGCTTCTCTCCATGTACCTGGTCACTGTGCTGGGGAACCTGCTCATCATCTTGGCCACCATTTCAGACTCCCACCTGCACACGCCCATGTACATGAACTTAACAACTTCAAAACGGTGTCATATTTTTCCTTAAAATCCACATGTTATTTCCAGAAATCCCTAATCACTGATGATCTAGTATATATAAAAGAAAATAAACTTGTACACCAAAAAATGAAAAGAAATATAAGAAAATGATTGCTATATTTTAAGTGCATATTCCAGGACAGAGCATTGTATGGGTATTATTTACATCATACATCATATACTATTTTAAAACATGCATACATGGAATGAGCAAAAGATAAAAAAAATTTTAAGAAGTAGTTCAATGGTTGTAATTGTGTTTTCTTAAATAAGATATTCCAATGCTGAAAAAAAATGCTTGATTTGGGATGTAAAGGTGAATGTCTTGTGAATTGTTAAAGATGGTCCATACTCTGCACTGGAATTCTGAGGACAGATGCAGCCAACTTGTTTGGAAATGTAAAGCTCTAGGTGCCTACAGACTCCTTGCAGTAAAGTCAACCCCCTCCTCAATGCACTTCCCTAAACAAATGCCTGGAACTTCTTCTGCACTGAACTTGGAAAGGTGAACATGGAAGCTTTGCAAGGTTATTGGAAGGGCAAGTTCATTGGAAGAGCTGCATGTAGAATTAGATGTGGTCCTGTGCACTGCTCCCACTTAAGGTGCAGGACTCACATGGGCTTGGATACTGCCTGCACATGCCTGGGAGAGACCAAGGAACTCCACCTCTCAGGTGGAGGAAATACTCATGAAGAAGTACAATAATCAGTAGATATCACGTCCAGAGACAAAATGACATCATGAGGCAACAACCCCAGGGGAAGGACAGACATAGCTGGCAAACAAGATGGTCCCAGGGATGCAAAACTAGCTGCAGGCACAATTACCTTTCTTGTTTGGTTTCCTTCCTCTTGGGAATGTAATTGCTCAGAGAATACGTCAACAAGGAAAGAAATAATTTAATGAGCACTCATGAGAATTCACCCTCTGAGATCCTGGAAATAGCAAATATGCCCCTTGTTCCTCTCACACAGCTCAGCTCTTCCAGGAATGAGTAGCTGCACATGGACCTTGAGACCACTCTTGCCTGATATTACCTCCTGCCCTTCATCAGAGCTGAGCTGACCCTCATCACCCTGGGAAGGAAGAGCAGGAGCTCACCACCCCAGGGGCTGCTGATGTGGGAGCAGGTAGGAGGCAGCACAGTGCTCACAGGACCAGCCTTGGTGGCCCAGTGGGGACACTGGGGTGAGGAGGGCCCCTCCCTTAGAGCAGTCAGTGCAGTCCGCTCCTGTGTCTCTCCCTCTCAGCTTCATTTCTTCCTGTTTCCTTTTCTTCTGGAGCCCAGTTCTGAGGATCTCTCACCTTCCTCCTGACATTGTCCACCTCTTAACTCCCAGTCCTCGCAAGTTTTTACCCAGCCATGTTGGGGGTTTTTTGAAGTCACCCCAAGCACCTTGCCTCTCCTCTACCAAAGATTCTCCTTTTTTCTTTTATCCATAACACTCTACTCACATGTTCATTCATTCCCTCAAGGTGCCTCCTTTGGGGTTGGTGATGTGGCTCAGTGGTTAAGCAACCCAGGTTCAACCCTGAGTATAAATAAATAAATAAATAAATCTCTTATCTTTGGTTAACCAAATAGATTATTTTTGCACTTTAATTTTCTGCACATCATATTTTCTTCTTTAGGTGTTTTCAGAATATACTTTTAATTACTGAGGTTTCTTCTTTTATTTATACCAAAAAATTTAAACAGAAAGTACAGCTACTTTCAAAGATTATTTATATCCATGTATTAATTTGCATTTATTTTGTTGTGTATTTTGCACTTAAATGCTTTAGACTCTTGTTCCACACAGAATGTTTGAAATTTATTTCAGAACACAATGATGGATTCTACATTATTTTTGAAATATATAATAAACCATTATAAATTTATTGATACCTTTTAAAAAATCCCTTCTAAAGTATGTAAGAGAGAACAATGCATGTTTACAAGAATAAACAAAACATGTAACATGAGAAATTTAGGATGAGAATGAGGATCACATTACAGGACAAAACCCTAGGTTTATTTGTTGAAAGAAAGAAGAAATAGGAGAATTCCATATCTTGCAAGGATCTGAAATTTCAAAACACTACAATGAGGTCAAAAGAGATATGAGTTATAAATTAAAATTATATGGTCAAAGTGGACACTTAGAATAATTTATAGCATTCATGAGAATATGCAGAAAAGTTCCAAGACACCTCATCACACTTAAAACTCAAAAGATTTCAGAATATAACTGTAATGGTGAAGGTATGTCATCAGGATACCATTATTATTTATTATCCAGTGTACACAAATGGGGTACACAAAGTAGAGTCACACAATTTGCATAATCATACCCGTATGCAGAGTAATGATGTTTATCCCATTTTATTATTTTATAATTCCCCCCACTCATTTTCCTCTGTACAATTCATCCTTCCTGCATTCTTGCCTCCCTCTCTCTCCCCACATTATGTATCATCATCCACTTAGAGATATCATTTGGCCTTTGGCATTTTGGGATTGGCTTATTACACTTAGCCTGATATTCTCCAACTTCATCCATTTACCTACAAATGTCATAATTTTATTATTCTTTATGACTGAGTAATATTCCATTGTGTATGTATACCACAGCTTCTTTACCCATTCATCTGGTGAGGGCATCTAGGTTGGTTCCACAATCTACCTATTGTGAATTAACTGCTATAAACATTGATGTAGCTGCTTCACTGTAGTATGCTGATTTAAAGCCTTCGGGTATAGACCAAGGAGTGGGATAGCTGGGTCAAATGGAGGCTCCATTTCAAGTTTTCTAAGGAATCTCCACAATGCTTTCCAGAGTGGCTGCACTAATTTGCAACCCCACCAGCAATGTATGAGTGTACCTTTTGCTCCACATCCTCGCCAATACCTATTGTTGCTTGTGTTCTTGATAATAGACATTCTAATTGAGGTGAGATGAAATCTTAGGGTAGTTTTGATTTGCATTTCCCTTATTACTAGAGATGCTGAACAGTTTTTCATGCATCTTTTGATTGCTTGTAGATCTTCTGTGTGAAGTATCTGCTCTATGTCTTAACCCATTTATTGATTGGGTTATTTGTATTCTTGGTGTAAAGTTTTTTGAATGCTATAGAAACTCTAGAGATTATTGCTTCCATCCAAAGTATGTAGGGAAAAGAATTTCTCCGACTCTGTAGGCTGTCTTTTCACATTGTTGATTGTTTCTTTAGTTGAGAAAAAGTTTTTAGTTTGAATCTATCCCAATTATTGATTCCTGCTTTTATTTCTTATGCTTTGGGAGTCAAGTTAAGGAAGTCTGACCCTAAGCTGACATGATGAAGATTTGGATCTACTTTTTCTTCTGTTTGGTGCAGGGTCTCTGGTCTAATTCCTATGTCTTTGACCCATTTTGAGTTGTGTTTCGTGCAGCGTGAGAGATAGGAGTTTATTTTCATTTTGCTGCATATGGAGTTCCTGTTTTCCCAGCACCATTTATTGAACAGGCTCTTTTTTCCATTGTATGTTTTTGGCACCTTTGTCTAGTATGAGGTAACTGTATGTATAAGGGTTATCTCTGTGTCCTCTATTCTGTACCGTTGGTATACCTGTCTATTTGGGGGCCAATACCATGGCATTTTTATTACTATTGCACTGTAGTACAACTGAAGTTCTGGTATTGTGATACTATCTGCTTTGCTCTTCCTGCTAAGGATTGCTTTACTTATTCTGGGTATCTTATTCTTCCAAATGAATTGCTTTCTCTCTTTCTATGAGGTACATCATTGGGATTTTAATTGGAATTCCATTGAACTCATTCCAATACTCCTCAAAGTATTCCATGAAACAGAATAGGATTGAACCCTTCCAAACTTATTCTATGAAGCTAATATCACCCTGATATCAAGATCAAAGACACATCATGGAAAGAAAACTTCAGATCAGTATCAATAATGAACACAGATGCAAAAATTTGTAACAAAATTTTAGCCGAGGAGATCCAAGAAGGCGGACTAGAGGGAGGCTGCATTGCTTGTCACACTCCGTAACTCCGGTTTCAAGCAGAGGATATTTGTTTCTTGGTGAGGAACTTTTTGCTGCTTATTGATCCCTGCTGTTTACCCCATTTTTATACTGTGATCACCAGCAGTCTGCCAGCATATCGATGTCTTTTTTGAGTGCAGATTGCTCACTGTCAGGCACCTATCATCCGCCATTTGCTTGCCTCTTACCTGTCCATTGCCTGTCTTACACATATAATCACCCACCGCACAAAGTTCAACTCCTGATCGTCCGACGAGAGTCAACAAACTGATCAACAACTGCCAATGGAGTGCCAGCTGCCTGCTGCTACCTGGAATTTCACTGTCACAGTACCTGCAGTTTTGATTACACATGGCTGCCGCCATTTTGAGACAACAGCCAGGCCCCGTGGGACCCCTGGCCATACTGACTGAGTCCCATCTCCAGGATCCCTCAGCCCAACTAATCACTCCCTGCCTCCGGGGCCCTCACATCGACTGACTGCTCCCTGCCGCAAGGACCACCAGAACAACTGACTGCGCCCTATCACCAGGACCCCAGACTGACTGATTGCACCTAGCCTCCAGGATCTCACAACCGCACAAAACACACCCGACCTCCAGTACCCCTGCCTGACCAACTGCACTCCGCCTCCAGGACCTCCATCTGACCACATCCACACCCCGAGCTGTAGCTCCCCATTTGCCAACATATTCGGAAGCCAGAGCGGCCATCTTGGATAATCCTGGAAGCTGTAGCTCTGATCTTTAGGTGGGGCAAATCCCATCCTGAGATGCCAGATGGAGACTTGAAGCTCATTGTTGGGTACCTATCATGCATCAGGTTACTGAAGACTGTAAGGTTGAATACTTTATGACTGCTATAGTGTAGATTTTCTTTTTCCTCCTTATTGAACAATTTTAAGTTTTTATATCTTTACTTTTCTTGCTCTATTTTCCTTTTGTATACCTGTTCCCTCAGAGACTCTTTCTCACTTTTTGCATGCTAACATCCAATTTCTTTTGATTACACTCTCACACTTTCTATTATCTAGAACTTCTGTATATTCTTTTCTTATCCCATCAACAGCTACATCCTACATCCCTCTGCATCCTCTTTGTCCTTCATAGAAACTGCAGACCTTATTGCAAATCTGATTGTTATACTGAAGATAATATTTGAACTCATTCTGTTTATTATTACAATATTGTTAATGTTCTCATAGGGGCTATTTGGTCTAGGATTGCATAGTGTCTGAATTGGGCACTGCTAATATTGATCCTCCCTTAAAGAAAAAGTTTGGGAAACCTCTAGGGCCAATATAAGCCTATAGGAGGGAATCTGCAATACCCCAGATCTGCACTGCTAGTGGAGAAGATACATGAACAACATGAAAAATCAAGGGAAGGAAATGATCCAAACAAATCTAGATTCTGTATTAATAGACACCAATGACAGTATGGTAGAAGAAATGTCAGAAAACGACTTCAGATTATGCATGATTAAGATGATTCACGAAGCAAAGGAAGAGATAAGAGAGCAAACGCAGGCAATGAATGATAATACCAATAGACAGTTGAAAGAGCAACTGCAGGAAGCAAAAGATCATTTCAACAAAGAGATAGAGATTCTCAAAAAAAACCCAAATGGAAATCCTTGAAATGAAGGAGACAATAAACCAAATAAAAAACTCAATGGAAAGCAACACCAACAGATTAGACCACTTGGAAGACATAACCTCAGAGAATGAAGACAAAATATTTAATATTGAAAATGAAGTTAACCAAACAGAGAAGATGGTAAGAAATCATGAACAGAACCTTCAAGTACTATGGGATATCATGAAGACACCAAATTTAAGAATTATTGGGATTGAGGAAGGCACAGAGATACAAACCAAAGGAATGAACGAACTATTCAATGAAATAATATCAGAAAATTTCCTGAACCTTAAGAATGAAATGGAAAATCAAATACAAGTGGCTTACAGAACACCAAATGCACAAAATAACAACAGATCCACACCAAGGCACATTATAATAAAAATAGGATTTTGAAGGCTGCAAGAGAAAAGCATCAGATTACATATAGGGAGAAACCAATACGAATAGCAGCAGACTTCTCAACCTAGACTCTAAAAGCTAGACGGCCTGGAACAACATATTTCAAGGTCTGAAAGAACATGGTTGCCAACCAAGAATTCCATACCCAGAAAACTAACCTTCAGATTTGAAGATGAAATAAAAGCCTTCCATGATAAACAGAAGTTAAAAGAATTTACAAATAGAAAGCCTGCACTACAGAATGTTCTCAACAAAATATTCCACGAGGAGAAAATGGAAAACAACAATGTAGGTCAGCAAAGGGAGGAACTACGTTATAGAAAAACCCACTCAAAGGAGAAACCAAACCAAGTTAAAATCCAAAAATAAGCCCAAATGACTGGGAATACAAACCATATCTCAATAATAACCCTGAAAGTTAATGGCTTAACTCATCAATCAAAAGACATAGACTGGCAGAATGGATTAAAAAGAAAGACTCAACAATATGATGCCTGCAACAGATTCATCTCATAGAAAAAGACATCCACAGACTAAAGGTGAAAGGATGGGGAAATATCTACCATGCACATGGTCTCAGTAAATAAGCAGATGTTTCCATCCTTATATAAGATAAAGTGAACTTCAAGAAAAAGTTAGTTAGAAGAGATAAAGAAGGACATTTCATACTGCTTAAGAGAACCATAAATCAGGAAGACATAACAATAGTAAATATTTATGTCCCAAACAATGGTGCATCCCTGTACATCAAACAAATCCTTCTCAATTTCATGAATAAAATAGACCACTACACAGTGGTCTGGGTGACTTTAACACACCACTGTCATCACTAGATAGATCTTCTAAACAAAAACCAATCAAAGAAACCATAGAACTCAATAACAGAATCAATAACCTAGACGTAATTGACATATATAGAATATTACATCCATCAATGAGAGAATTCTCTTTCTTCTCAGCAGCACATGGGACCTTCTCGAAAATAGACCATATGTTATGCCACAAAGCATTCCTTAGGAAATGCAAAAAAGTAGAGATACTGCCGTGTGTTCTATGAGATCATAATGGACTGAGAGTAGAAATCAATGAGAAAATAAAAAATAGAAATTACTCCAACATCTGGAGACTAAATACTATGCTATTGAATGAAACGTGATAACAAAAAAACATCAGGGAGGAGATAAAAACATTCTTAGACGTCAAAAAGAATGAAGATACATCAATATCAAAATCTCTGGGACACTATGAAAGTGCTACTAAGAGGAAAATTCATTGCATGGAGCGCATTCAAGAAAAGAATGAAAAGTCAACAACTAAATGACCTAACATTACATCTCAAAGCCCTAGAAAAAGAAGAACCGAATAACAGCAAAAGTAATAGAAGACAGGAAATAATTAAAATCAGAGCTAATCAATGAAATTGAAACAAAAGAAACAAATCCAAAAATTGACAAAACAAAAGTTGGTTCTTTGAAAAAGTAAACAAAATAGACAAACCCTTAGCCACACTAACAAAGAGAAGGAAAGAGAAAACTCAAATTACTAAAATTCTTGACGAAAAAGGAAATTTCATGAAAGACAACACTGAGATACAGAACATAATGAGAAACTACTTTGAAAATCTGTGTTCCAACAAAATAGAAACTACTGAAGACATTGACAAATTTCTAGAGACATATGCTCCTCTCAAACTGAACCACGAGGACATACAGAATTTAAAGAGATCAATATCAATAAATGAAAAAGAAGAAGCCATTAAAAATCTACCATCCAAGAAAAGCCCAGGACTACACGAATTCTCAGCCACGTTCTACAATACTTTCAAAGAAGAACACATTCCAATACTTCTCAAAGTATTCCAGGAAATAGAAAAGGAGGATACCCTACCAAACTCATTCTATGAGGTTAATATCACCCTTATATCCAAACCAGGCAAAGACATATCAAGGAAAGAAAATTTTAGACTAATATCCTTGATGAATATAAATGCAAAGATCCTTAACAAAATATTTGCAAATCGTATGCAAAAGCATATTAAGAAAACTGTGCACCACGATCAAGTGGGATTCATCCCTGGAATGCAAGGATGGTTTAACATCCGTAAATCAATAAATGTAATCCATCATGTCAATAGACTTAAGGATAAGAATCATATGGTTATTTCAATTGATGCAGAAAAAGCATTTGACAAAATACAACATCCCCTCTTGCTCAAAGCACTAGAAAAAATCGGGATAGTAGGAACATACCTGAATATTGTAAAGGCTATTTATGCTATGCCCATGACCAACGTCATTCTTAAGGGAGAAAAAATGAAACCATTCCCTTTAAAAATGGGAGCAAGACAGGGATGTCCTCTTTCACCACTTCTATTCAACATTGTCCGTGAAATGCAAGCCAGAGCAATTAGGCAGACTAAAGAAATTAAAGGGATATGAATAGGAAAAGAGGAACTTAAGGTGTCACTATTTGCTGATGACATGATTCTATATTTAGAGGAACCAAAAACTCCTCCAGAAACATCTAGATCTCATCAATGAATTCAGCAAAATAGCAGACTATAAAATCAACATGCATAAATCTCAAGCATTTTTATACACAAGCGATGAAACATCTGAAAGGGAAATGAGGAAAACAACTCCATTTGCAATAGCCTCAAAAAAACTAAAATACTTGGAAATCAATCTAACCAAAGAGGTAAAAGATCCTACAATGAAAACTACAAAACATTGAAGAAAGAAATTGAGGAAGACCTTAGAAGATGGAAAGAACTCCCATGTTCTTGGATAGGCAGAATTAATATTTTCAAAATGGCCATACTACCAAAAGTGCTATACAGATTCTATGCAATTCCAAATAAAATCCCAGTGGCGTACCTTACATAAATAGAGCAAGCAATCCTGTTATTCATCTGGAAGAATAAGAAACCCAGAATAACTAAAGGAAATCTTAACAAGAAGAGAAAAACAGGGGGTATCGCAATACCAGAACTCCAACTATACATACAAAGCAATAGTAGCAAAAACGGCATGGTATTGGTACCAAAATAGACAGGTGGATCAATAGTACAGAATAGAGGACATGGACACAAACCCAAATAAATACAATTTTCTCATACTAGTCAAAGGGGCCAAAATATGCAATGGAGAAAAAATAGCCTCTTCAACAAATGGTGCTGGGAAAACTGGAAATCCATATGTAACAGAATGAAAATAAAACCCTATCTCTCAACCTGCACAAAACTCAACTCTAAAGGATCAAGGACCTCGGAATCAGACCAGAGACCCTGCATCTTATAGAAGAAAAAGTAGGTCCAAATGTTCAATTTGTTGGCTTAGGATCAGACTTCATTAACAGGACTCCCATAGCTTAAGAAATAAAAGCAAGAATCAACAACTGGGATAGATTCAAACTAAAAAACTTTCTCCCAGCAAAGGAAACTATCAGCAATGTCAAGAGAGAACCTACATAGTGGAAGAGAATCTTTTCCTCTCATACTTCAGATAAAGCAATGATTTCCAGAATATATAAAGAACTCAGGGGGCAATACAAGATGGCGGTCTAGAGGGTGACTGCATCCCCAGTCGCTCCAGAACCCAGGAGTGAAGAAGGGGAGGCATTGAGAGACTCGGACTAAAATAGAGCCATGGGTGAGTCTGCCCACTGGGTAAAGTTCGGCCTGGGTGGCAGGCCCAGATAGAGGTGGCTTATTGGAGCAGGGCAGGGCAGCTAGAGTCTTCCACAGGCAGCCCTGTGCACTCCGGTGGTGGGCCCCTCCCACACAGGGCAGCTGCACGGTGCAGGCCCCCAGTGATAGCCTTTCTGAATAGAGCCAGCTCCAAGCCCTGGAACCAGTAGGGGGCTAGGGGCAGCTTTTCTTCGGAAGCACTCCATTATCACATTCCTCCAAGACTTCAGGCTACAGAAGGCTGGGAGGTGAAACACTGGAAATCTACCAGGACACTATAAGCCAATAGAGGAAATCTGCCATATCTCAGGGTCCCACTGACAGCTGACCAATTTGAGAAAACAAGGGAAGAAAATGTCCCAAACAAACCTAGATACCACATCAATAAAACCCAATGACAGCACAGCAGAAGAAAGGTCACAAAGGGAGTTCAGATTGTACATAATTAAAACAATCAGGGAAGCAAATGAGGAGTTGAAAGAGGAAATGCAGGCATTGAAGGTGGAGATGAAAGAGCAAATGCAGGCATTGAAGTAGGAGATGAAAGAGCAAATGCAGGCATTAAATGATCACACCAATCAACAGTTAAAAGACAAAATACGGGAAGCAAGAGATCATTTCAATAAAGAGTTACAAATACTGAAAAAAAAAAAAAACAGAAATCCTTGAAATGAAGGAAACAATAACCCAAGTTAAAAACTCCATAGAAAGCATAACCAATAGGATAGAACACCTGAAAGACAGAACCTCAGACATTGAAGACAAATTATTTAATCTTGAAAACAAAGTTGGCCAAACACAGAAGATGGTAAGAAATCATGAACAGAATCTACAAGAATTATGGGATATCATGAAAAGGCCAAATTTAAGAATTATTGGGATTGAGGAAGGCTTAGAGAAACAAACCAAAGGAATGAACAATCTATTCAATGAAATTATATCAGAAAATTTACCAAATATGAAGAATGAAATGGAAAACCAAGTACAAGAGGTTTATAGAACTCCAAACATACAAAATTACAACAGAACCATACCAAGGCACATTATTATGAAAATACCTAACATACAAAATAAAGACAGAATTTTAAAGGCCGTGAGAGAAAAGAATCAAATTACATTCAGAGGGAAACCAAAAAAATATCAGCAGATTTTTCAATCCAGATCCTAAAAGCTAGAAGGGCCTGGAACAAGATATACCAAGCCCTGAAAGAAAACGGATGCCAACCAAGAATCTTATACCCAGCAAAACTTATCTTCAAATTTGACAATGAAATAAGATCCTTCCATGATAAACAAAAGCTAAAGGAATTTACGAAAAGAAAGCCAGCATTACAGAACATTCTCAGCAAAATATTCCATGAGGAAGAGATGAAAAACAATGATGTAAATCAGCAACAGGAGGCGATAGCCTAAAGGAATAGCCAAATAAAGGAGAAACTAAATCATGTCAAAAACAAATATGAGTCAATTGATTGGGAATACAAATCATATCACAGTAATAACCCTGAATGTTAATGGCCTGAACTCATCAATCCAAAGACAGAGACTGGCAGATTGGATTAAAAAGAAAAATCCAACAATATGCTGCCTGCAAGAGACTCATCTCATAGAAAGAGATACCCATAGACTAAAGGTGAAAGAATGGGGAAAAACATACCATGCACATGGACACAGCAAAAAAGCTGGAGTATCCATCCTCATTTCAGATAATGTGGACTTCAAGCCAATGTTAGTCAGAAGGGATAAAGAAGGACATTACATGCTGCTTAAGGGAAGCATAAATCAGCAAGACATAACAATCATAAATATCTATGCCCAGAACATTATGCTCATCCACGTATGTCAAACAAATCCTTCTCAATTCCAGAAATCAAATAGACCACAACACAATAATACTAGGCGATTTTAACACAACTCTCTCACCACTGGATAGACCTTCCAAACAAAAATTGAATAAAGAAACTATAGATCTCAACAATACAATCAACAATTTAGACTTAACGGACATATATAGAATATACCATCCAACAAAGAACAAATACACTTTCTTCTCAGCAGCACATGGATTCTTCTCTAAAATAGACAATATTTTATGCCACAAACCTACTGTTAGCAAATACAAGAAGACAGAGATACTACCTTGTAGTCTATCAGATCATAATGGATTGAAATTAGAAATAAATGACAGAATAAAAAACAGAAACATCTCCAATACCAGGATATTAAATAATACACTATTATATGATGAATGGATAACAGAAGACATCAGGAGGGAAATAAAAAAATCCTTAGAAGTAAACGAGAACAAAGACACATCATATCAAAATCTCTGGGACACTATGAAAGCAGTACTTAGAGGAAGATTTATTTCATGGGTCGCATTCCAAAAAAGAAGTAGAAATCATCAAATAAATGACTTAACACTAGAGCTCAAAGCGCTAGAAAAAGAAGAGCAGACCAATACCAAAAGTAGTAGAAGACAGGAAATAGTTAAAATCAGAGCCGAAATCAATGAAATCCAAACAAAAGAAACAATTGGAAAAATTAAAAAAATAAATGGTTGGTTCTTTGAAAAAAATGAATAAAATTGATAAACCCTTAGCCACACTAACAAAGAGAAAGAGGGAGAAAACTCAAATTACTAAAATTCGGAATGAACAAGGAAACATCACAACAGACACGAGTGAAATACAAAACATAATTAGAAGCTATTTCGAAAATCTATACTCCAACAAAATAGAAAATTTCGAAGACATCAACAAGTTTCTAGAGACATATGAATTACCTAAACTGAACGAGGAGGACATACACAACTTAAATAAACCAATTTCAAGCAATGAAATAGAAGAGGTCATCAAAAACCTACCAACAAAGAAAAGTCCAGGACCAGATGGGTTCTCAGCCGAGTTCTACAAAACCTTTAAAGAAGAGCTCATTCCAATACTCCTCAAACTATTACATGAAATAGAAGAGGAGGGAACCCTCCCAAACTCGTTCTATGAAGCCAATATCACCCTGATACCTAAACCAGACAGAGACACATCGAGGAAAGAAAATTTCAAACCAATATCCTTAATGAACATCGATGCAAAAATTCTCAACAAAATTTTAGCAAATCGCATACAAATATATATTAAAAAGATAGTGCACCACGATCAAGTGGGTTTTATCCCAGGGATGCAAGGTTGGTTCAACATTCGGAAATCAATAAATGTCATTCACCATATCAACAGACTTAACGTTAAGAATCACATGATTATTTCAATAGATGCAGAAAAAGCATTCGATAAAATACAGCATCCATTCAGCTCAAAACACTAGAAAAAACTGAGGTAGTGGGAACATTCCTTGACATTATAAAGGCCATCTACGCTAAGCCCATGGCTAATATCATTCTAAATGGTGAAAAACTGAAAGTGTTCCCCCTAAAAACTGGAACAAGGCAGGGATGCCCTCTTTCACCACTTCTATTCAACATCGTCCTTGAGACTCTAGCCAGAGCAATTAGACAAACCAAAAAAATTAAAGGGATACGAATTGGAAAAGAAGAACTCAAACTATCCCTATTTGCTGATGACATGATTATATATTTAGAGGAACCTGGAAATTCCACCAGAAAACTTTTAGAACTCATAAGTGAATTCAGTAAAGTAGCAGTTTACAAGATCAATGCTCATAAATCCAATGCATTTTTATACATAAGTGATGAATCTTCAGAAAGAGAAATTAGGAAAACAACCCCATTCACAATAGTATCGAAAATAATAAAATACTTGGGAATCAATCTCACAAAAGAGGTGAAAGACCTCTACAATGAGAACTACAGAACACTAAAGAAAGAAATTAAATTAAACCTTAGAAGATGGAAAGATCTCCCATGTTCTTGGATAGGAAGAATTAATATTGTCAAAATGGGTATACTACCTAAAGTGCTATACATATTCAATGCAATTCCAATTAAAATCCCAATGATGTACCTTGCTAAATAGAGCAAGCAATTATGAAATTCATCTGGAAGAATAAAAAACCTAGAATAGCTAAAGCAATGCTCAGTAGCAAGAGCGAAGCAGGGGGTATTGCAATACCAGATCTTCAACTCTACTACAAAGCAATAGTAACAAAAACGGTATGGTATTGGTACCAAAATAGACAGGTAGATCAATGGTACAGAATAGAGGACATGGACACAAACCCAAATAAATACAATTTTCTCATACTAGACAAAGGGGCCAAAAATATGCAATGGAGAAAAGATAGCCTCTTCAACATATGGTGCTGAGAAAACTGGAAAACCATATGCAATAGAATGAAATTAAACCCCTATCTCTCACCCTACACAAAACTCAACTCAAAATGGATCAAGGACCTCGGAATTAGACCAGAGACCCTGCATCTTATAGAAGAAAAAGTAGGTGCAAATCTTCAACTTGTTGGCTTAGGATCAGAGTTCCTTAACAGGACTCCCATAGCACAAGAAATAAAAGCAAGAATCAACAACTGGGATAGATTCAAACTAAAAAGCTTTCTCTCAGTAAAGGAAACTATCAGCAATGTGAAGAGAGGGCCTACAGAGTGGGAGAATATCTTTGCCAACCATACTTCACATAGAGTGCTAATTTCCAGAATCTATAAAGAACTCAAAAACTCTACACGAAGAATACAAATAGTCACATCAACAAATGGGCTAAGGAAATGAACAGACACTTCACAGAAGAAGATGTACAAGTAATCAACAGATATATGAAAAAATGTTCAACATCCCTAGTAATAAGGGAAATGCAAATCAAAACTACCCTAAGATTTCATCTCACCCCAATTAGAATGGCGATTATCAAGAATACAAACAACAATAGGTGTTGGCGAGGATGTGGTGAAATAGGAACACTCATACATTGCTGGTGGGGTTGCAAATTAGTTCAGCCACTCTGGAAAGCAGTGTGGAGATTCTGCAGAATGCTTGGAATGGAAACACCATTTGACCCAGCTATCCCACTCCTTGGCCTATACCCAAAGCACTTAAAATCAGCATACTACAGAGATACAGCCACATCAATGTTCATTGCTGCTCAATTCACCATAGCCAGATTATGGAACCAACCTAGATGCCCTTCAGTTGATGAATGGATAAAGAAACTGTGGCATATATATATACAATGGAATATTACTCCACAATGAAGAATGATAAAATTATGGCATTTACAGGCAAGTGGATGAAATTGGAGAATATCATGCTAAGTGAGATAAGCCAATCTCAAAAAACTAAAGGACGAATGATCTCGCTGATAAGCGGATGAGGACATATAATGGGGGGTGGGAGGGGTTAGCATTAGGTTTAGGGTTAGGTTTAGGGTTAGGGATAAGGAGAGCAGTAAGAATGAAGGAAAGAAGGATTGTATAGAGGGAAAAGAGGGGTGGGAGGGGTGAGGGGGAAGGAAAAAAAATCAAACATCATTGCCCTATGTAACCATATGGTAACACAAATGGTATGCCTTGACTCTATGTACAAATAGAGAAAGAACATGTATTCCATTTGTATACAATAATTTAAAAAAATAAATAAATTAAAAAAAATGAGGACTCTTGTCATTGGACAACATAGGTTAACCTGGGGAACATTATGTGAAGTGAAATAAGCCAGGCACAGCACACTAAAGCTGTGTGGTATCATTCCTATGCAGATTCTGCAAAACCTGCTCTTAGGGAAACTCAGCATAGCATGAAGTTCATCACAGCTGAGAAGCATTATGGGGCCAAAGGGAAGAGGAGGAGCTTCTCAAGGGGAGCAAGTTACAATTAGAGAAGAGGAATGACATCTGGTGTTGTACTGCACAGTAGGGTATTATAGTTAACAAGTACATGTTACATATTTTAAAATAGCCAGAGGGGAGGATTTTGAATGTTTCACCACACAGAAATGAGAAATATTATAGGTAATTAAGCTAATTACCTTTATTCAATGATCACACAATTTATACATATATGGAAACATAAAGTTATACCTATAAAGCTGTAAGTTCAACTATTCCAGGCACTGTATCAGTAATATGTATAAGGCACAAAACAATAGTTCATCTTACCCAGAAAGAACAGAAGCAAAAATTATTAATTGACTCAATAGTGCAATGGGTCTCAGAAGAAAACAAGAGTAGATAGCTTATTCTACTTTTATAACAATTCATGGAAGATCAGCAAGAAAACTGCCATCTAAACTGAGATCACAAGGAAGACAGGTTAGGAACGACAACTTGTCCTCAACAGTTCAGTGCTCATTGGGGAAAGGTCAATGCAAAGGTCCTGAGGAATGTGCCTTTTGCAGAAAACCAAGCTTAAAAGAAAGTCGTTGGTGAAGAGAAGGAATAAGAGTGATGAGAAATGGTGTCAGAGAATGTTGAGGAATGAGTTGGCCTCATTGCTCTGAAGGTATAAGGTACAAAGGCCTTCATCCATACCCTGGGCCTCTTGCACTTAAATTTGCTGCAAAGACATTTTGTGAATTGCAAAGGATTCCCTCCTCACTACCTCCTGAGGGTTAAGTTCCAAGCTCTTGCTACTAAAAGTCACACTGAAATATATAAGCCCGAGTACCCTTTCTCTGAGCACTCCACCAGGCACATGCACACACACACTGAAACACACACACACACACACAAATAGGAACACACACACTCATAAATAGATACACACAACAGTCTCGTGGTCTTATTTCTACCAAGACCTCTCAGCCCCAATCACACTGACAAGGCTATAAGTGCCGACAATCCAAGCTGAGATCAGCTTTTCCCTTAAGAATGTGGGCATGGTAACTAGAGATTCTGCTTGATGAACTTTCCATGAACAAATGAACAGAGCTCCACTTCAGCCTGGTCCATCTTCCCTGTACTTAAGAAAAAGTAGAGGAAGCTGTACAGAAAACAGGAGAAAGAGAAACAGAGAAGGATTGGAGAAGTGAGAGAATAAGCAAGAGAAGGCCAACGAGGTGGACAGAAAATGAAGAGCTGAGGGTAGAGCCAGAGAGAGAGCTGGCTGGAGCTGAGGGGAACAGGACCTAGCAGGCCCAGGCACTGGCTGGATCTCAGGGGAACAGGACCTAGCAGACCCAGGTGCTGGCTGGAGCTGATGGGAACAGGACCTAGCAGGCCCAGGCACTGGTTGCTTCTCCAGTAAGGAAGACTTCCTTGGTTCCAGCAGATTTCAAAACACATTTACACTCCCTAGGTATGCAGGAAACACCCATAAAACAGCAAAAACAAATTTGGCCAAGACCAAAGTAGCGACCTTGCTTTATTTAAGTTACTTGTTAAATGTTTTCATTGGTGCATTGAAGTGATACATAACATTGCAGTCATTTTGACACAGTCACACAGCCACGGAAAGTAAATTGATCCACTTGGGTCTCCAGTACTTCTTCTTTCCCTCCTCTCCTCCCTCCCACTGTTTTCCTTCCTGATGTCAAGGCAGCTGACAGATCATCCATGTGAAAAGAAAAATATCTCTGAGGGTTAAAAATTAACAATTCACAACAAAAGATATCTAAATCCCATGCTGCAAAGCTGAGAATTTTAATATGAAATAGCAGATCTGCTTTCCCTGTTTCTGCTCCACTTCACCTGAATTATTGGCTTTTACCTGGTTTGGTAGCACATAAGGCAGGCTTCTTTCTCAATGTTTTACAATTCACACAGAATATTTGAGCCTCTTTATTGATTATATAGGTGATAATTCAATATAAGTATGTGACATGCAATGATCAAATCAGGGCAATTAGCACTTCTGTCTCCTTAAACACTTACCTTACCATTGTTTCATTATTTAGTGTATGTGCAATCAATTCAAGGTTCTTCTTGTGTTTGGGTTTTTAAACTTTTTATAAGTTGCATTTTTTGGACACGTGATAATTGTGTCGGTTTATGGGGTATATTGTGATGCTTTTATATAAAAATGCATTGTGTAATGATCAAATCAGGTGACTAGCAATTAAATATAAAACTAAACTGTTGGAGACTTGGAAGTAAAATATCAGGGAGTAGAATACAAAGTCATGATTGCACCTTATCTAAAGATAAACTCTGAGGACTGTGCAATAAAATAAGGAGACCACGGAGAGGTGAGAAGCACAGGTGGAGAAGGGTTTGTACCTGCCCTGAGCTGATGATATTTTCCAGATAGAGGACACTATCTTGGAGTAGGATTAAAGGATGCAGGTGAGGGGGCCACCTCCTAGCAGCAGCAGAGATATGATATATGTCATCATGTCATTAATAAAGGTATCAGAGCAGGCATGGTGGACCACCAGATTTAGCTCACAGAAGAAGTGAGGGACTTCCAATTCTGTGCAGAAGGACAATTGTAATACCATGAAATTATGCAACAAGGAAATCAGGACGCTCATGATCCAGCATGGTAGAACCAACAGTCTGCAGAGCTGGTGGTTCATGATGACCACATAGTGCAGGGGGTGACAGATGGTCACATATCTGTCATAGGTTATCACAGTCAGCAGAAAGCTATCCAGTCCTGAAAACAGAAATAAGAAGGACATCTGGGTGATGCAGCCTGCATAGGTAATGGCCTTGCTCTGTGTCTGGATGTTCAGCAGCATCTTTGGGATGGTGGTGGAGGTGGAGCAGATGTCCACAAAGGAAAGGTTGGAGAGGAAGAAGTGCATGGGCATATGCAGGTGGGTGTCTGAGATGGTGGCCAGGATGATGAGCATGTTCCCCAGCACAGTGACCAGGTATATGGACAGAATTAGCCCAAAGATAAGGGGCTGTATTCCTGCTTGCTCTGAAAATCCCAGAAGAAATTCTGAAAGTTGTGTTTCATTTTTTGGTTCCATGTGTCTGATATGACTACCAAAATAGAGAACAAGAACAGGACGCAAGAAAGCATTACACACCTGTCACAATGCTACTTATTTTGTCTGTGTGTGTGTACATGCACATGCTGGACATCAAACTCCTGTTAGGCAAGAGCTGTACCTCTGAGCTATGCAGCACCCTCAATCTTCTACAGTAAAGTAATTAACATCTGCCTTTTGTGCATGAATCTTGTCCCCTTTATGGTACTAATTGTCTTATGTTTGATTAGAAATTTGTGTCTCATGTTCAGCATCTACTCAAAGATCATGTATTCAAGAAGTATTTAAAGTTTTTATTAGTGCATTGTAGTTATACATAATATTAGTGCATTATAGTTATACATAACATTGTGGTTCACTGTGACATAGTCATACATGAATAGAATACAAATTGCTCCAATGCAATTCCCAGCACTTCCTTCTGCCTTCCTTTCTCCCTCCTGGTTGTCTTAACTTCACTGGTCTTCCGCCTATTTACTTATAGATTTTAAAATTAGTGCTCTTTAGATATACACGAAGCTGAAATTCACAGTGGTGTATTCATGTACATAGCATTCATGTGATAGCATAATTTGGTCAGCTTTATTCCACCATTCCTCCCTTTTCCCAACCCCCTCCCTCTCCTTCAATCCCCTTCCTCTGCTTCTCTGATCTCTCTTCTATTTTCATGGAATTCTCCCCTATTTCCCCTAGGTGCACCTCTTAAAGCACCTCTCTGAAGACCAACTCTTTAACACTTGGGCATTTGGAGAACATTCAAGATGCAAACTACAACAGGTGCAATAAGAAGATAGAAAGGAGAGAGTGGGAGTTTCAAGATGGTGGACTAGAGGGCGGCTGCATTTCATGTTGCTCCAGGACGCAAGATTCAAAAGAGGAGATAGTGAGAGACTTGGGACCAACTCAAAGCTGCCGGGTGAGTCTCTCCCATTGGGGAGGCTTCCCGCATGGAGCGGTAGCCCCGGAACGCAGGGAACTTTGTGAAGTAGAGTTGCTCGGTGAGACGCCCCTTCCCGCAGTGGAGCGGTAAACATGGACAACTGGGATCATCGTAGAGGAGGTGGCTCAGCACAGCGCTTGGACTCGGAGCAACCACTGGGGCTCTGGGCGGCTGCCTGAGGAGGAGCTGCGTGGCGAGCTGTTTGGACTCAGAACGATCGCTTCTGAACACCGGGGGACTGCGTGGAGAAAGGGGAGAAGCGCGGAGGGTCGCTTGGTCTAGGAGTGACTGCATCAGACCTTACAGGAGACTGCCTGAGGAGGAGCTGCATGGCGAGCTGTTTGAACTCAGAACGACCGCTCCAGAACACTGGTGGCCTGCCTGGAGGAGGAGCCCGGTGGGTCGCTTGGTCTAAGGAGTGACTGCATCAGAGCCACAGGTGGGTGCCACAGGAGGAGCTGCGTGGTGAGCTGTTTGAACTCAGAACAACTCCTTCTGAACATCGGGGGGTTGCCTGGAGGAAGAGGAGAAGTGCAGCTGGTCGCTTGGTCTAGGAATGACTGCATCAGAGCCACAGGTGGTTGCCAGAGGAGGAGGCCAGTGGTGAGTTGATTGGACTAAAAGTGACCGCTCCTGAACACAGGTGGCCTGCCTGGAGGAGGAGCACGGTGGGTCACTTGGTCTTGGAGCCACCGCTACTGAACACCCGGGGGGCTACCCTGAGGAGGAGGAGGAACAGGGCGGGTCACTTGGACTTGGAGTGACTGCCTAGGGCTATGGGCGGTTGGCGGGAGGAGGAGACACGAAGTGAGTTGCTTGGACTCCTAGTGACTGTGTCAGAACACCAGGCGGCTGTCCGGAGGAAGAGGTGTGTGGTGGGTCTCTGGTCTTGGAGCTATTGTACGGGGCTCCAGGTGGTGGCTCAGAGGAGGGGCCGCATAGCCAGGCAATTAGGTGCAGAGCAGGGTCCCAGGAGCTAGGCGACTTCTTGCTGGAAGTGCTGCACAGAGACACGCCTAGGGGCGGAGCGAAGTTTCCAGGACTGTGGGCAGATTCTCTGAGGAGAGGCAGCCTAGGGAGACTCGCCTGCGAAGGGTGAGGCTCCCAGGTCCAGGAGGTAGGTCCGGGCCACTGGGAACGTTGCAGAGGAAGACAGCACAGCCCAGGAGGTAGTTGTAGACTGAGGGGAACCTCTAGGAGGGGAACTGACCAGCGAGACCTCCCCACCGGGTGAGTCTTCCCTGCCAGGTGAGGTTTTCCCACAGGGACGGTAAAACCAGAGACACAGGCACAAACAGGCCTTGCCTCAGCCCGCAGCCTAGTTCCCCTTTGGATGATCATTGGTCAACAAGAGGAGGCACCTCTGCCCACTAGCAGGGAATATACACCACCTGAGGTTCACCACCCCTAGAGAGGCAGCGTCTTCGTGGAGCTCCGCATTATCAACTTCCTCCAAGACTTCAGGCTACTGAAGGATAAGAGGGGATATACTAGCAATCTTCAGGGACATTATAAGGTGATAGAGGAAATCTGCAATTTCTTAATGACCCACTGATTCCCGAACAATATGAGAAAACAAGGGAAGAAAATGTCCCAAACAAATCTAGATGTTACATCAATAAAATCCAAAGACAGCATGGCAGAAGAAATGACAGAAAGGGAGTTCAGAATGTACATAATTAAAATGATCAGGGAACCAAACGATGAGATGAAAGAGCAAATGAAGGAATTGAATGATCGCACCAATCGACAGTTAACAGAGCAAATTCAGGAAGCAAAAGATCATTTCAATAAAGAGTTAGAGATATTGAAATAAAACCAAACAGAAATCCTTGAAATGAAGGAAACAATAAACCAAATTAAGAACTCCATAGAAAGCATAACCAATAGGATAGAACACCTGGAAGACAGAGCCTCAGACATTGAAGACAAAATATTTAACCTCGAAAACAAAGTTGAACAAACAGCGAAGATGGTAAGAAATCATGAACAGAATCTGCAAGAACTATGGGATATCATGAAAAGGTCAAATTTGAGAATTATTGGAATTGAGGAAGTCTTAGAGAAACAAACCAAAGGAATGAACAATCTATTCAATGAAATAATATCAGAAAATTTCCCAAATCTGAAGAATGAAATGGAAAATCAAGTCCAAGAGGTTTATAGGACTCCAAATACACAAAATTACAACAGACCCACACCAAGGCACATTATAATGAAAATACCTAACATACAAAATAAAGACAGAATTTTAAAGGCTGTGAGAGAAAAGAACCAAATTACATTCAGGGGGAAGCCGATACGGATATCAACAGATTTTTCAATCCAGACCCTAAAAGCTAGAAGGGCCTGGAACAACATTTTTCAAGCTCTGAAAGAAAATGGATGCCAACCAAGAATCTTATACCCAGCAAAACTTACCTTCAAATTTGACGATGAAATAAAATCATTTCATGATAAACAAAAGCCAAAAGAATTTACAAAAAGAAAGCCAGCATTACAGAACATTCTCAGCAAAATATTTCATGAGGAAGAGATAAAAAACAAAGAAGCAAATCAGAAAAGGGAGGAATTATCCAAAAGGAACTGTCAAATAAAGGAGGAACCAAGATGTGTCAAAAATGAATAAATAAAATTTTAAATATGAACCAAATGACCAGGAATACAAATCATATCTCAATAATAACCCTGAATGTTAATGGCCTGAATTCATCAATCAGAAGACATAGACTGGCAGATTGGATTAAAAAGAAAGATCCAACAATATGTTGCCTGCAAGAGTCTCACCTCATAGAAAGATACCCATAGACTAAAGGTGAAAGAATGGGGAAAAACATACCATGCACATGGACTCAGCAAAAAAGCTGGAGTATCCATCCTCATTTCAGATAATGTGGACTTCAAGCCAATGTTAGTCAGAAGGGATAAAGAAGGACATTTCATACTGCTTAAGGGAAGAATAAATCAGCAAGATATAACAATCATAAACATCTATGCCCCAAACAGTGGCTCATCCATGTATGTCAAACAAATCCTTCTCAAGTTCAGAAACAAAATAGACCATAACAAAATAATACTAGGTGATTTTAACACACCTCTCTCACCACTGGACAGATCTTCCAAACAAAAATTGAACAAAGAAACCATAGATCTCAATAACACAATCAATAATTTAGACTTAACACACATTTATAGAATATACCATCCAACCAAGAGCGAATACACTTTCTTCTCACCAGCACATGGATCCTTCTATAAAATAGACCATATATTATGCCACAAAGCTAATGTTAGCAAATACAAGAAGATAGAGACACTACCTTGTATTCTATCAGATCATAATGGATTGAAGTCAGAAATAAATGAATGAGTAAAAAACAGAAACTACTCCAACACCTGGAGATTAAACAATATGCTATTATATGATGAATGGATAACAGAAGATATTAGGAAGGAAATTAAAAAATTCTTAGAGGTAAATGAGAACAAAGAAACATCATATCAAAATCTCTGGGACACTATGAAAGCAGTACTTAGAGGAAAATTTATTTCATGGAGCGCATTTAATAAAAGAAGTAAAACTCAAAAAATAAACGACCTAACACTACAGCTCAAAGCCCTAGAAAAAGAAGGACAGACCAACAACAAAAGTAGTAGAAGACAGGAAATAGTTAAACTCAGAGCTGAAATCAACGAAATTGAAACAAAAGAAACAATTGGAAAACTTGACAAAATAAATAGTTGGTTCTTTGAAGAAATAAACAAAATTGATACACCTTTAGCCACACTAACAAAGAGAAGACGAGAGAAAAGCCAAATCACTAAAATTCGGACTGAACAAGGAAATATCACAACAGACACGACTGAAATACAAAACATAATTAGAAGCTATTTTGAAAATCTATACTCCAACAAAATAGAAAATTTCGAAGATATCAACAAATTTCTAGAGACATATGAATTGCCTAAACTGAACGAGGAGGACATACACAATTTAAATAGACCAATTTCAAGTAATGAAATAGAAGAAGTCATCAAAAGCCTACCAACAAAGAAAAGCCCAGGACCAAATGGGTTCTCAGCCAAGTTCTACAAAACTTTTAAAGAAGAGCTCATTCCAATCCTCCTCAAAGTATTCCATGAAATAGAAGAGGAGGGAACCCTCCCAAACTCATTCTATGAAGCCAATGTTACCCTGATACCTAAACCAGATGGAGACACATCGAGGAAAGAAAATTTCAAACCAATATCCTTAATGAATATCAACGCAAAAATTCTCAACAAAATTTTGGCAAATCGCATACAAAAATATATTAAAAAGATAGTGCACCATGATCAAGTGGGTTTCATCCAGTGATGCAAGGTTGGTTCATCATCAGGAAATCAATAATGTAATTCACCATATCATAGACATAGAGTCAAGAATCACATGATTATTTCGATAGATGCAGAAAAAGCATTTGATAAAATACAGCACCGCTTCATGCTCAGAACACTAGAAAAAATTGGGATAGTGGGAACATTCCTTAACATTATAAAGGCCATCTACGCTAAGCCCATGGCTAATATCATTCTAAATGGTGAAAAACTGAAAGCATTCCCTCTAAAAACTGGAACAATGCAGGGATGCCCTCTTTCACCACTTCTGTTCAATATCATTCTTGAAACTCTAGCCAGAGCAATTAGACAGACCAGAGAAATTAAAGGGATACGAATAGGAAAAGAAGAACTCAAACTATCCCTATTTGCTGATGATATGATTATATACTTAGAGGAACCAGGAAATTCCACCAGAAATCTTTTAGATCTCATAAGTGAATTCAGTAAAGTAGCGGGATATAAGATCAATGCACATAAATCTAAGGCATTTTTATACATAAGCGATGAATCTTCAGAAAGAGAAATTAGGAAAACTACCCCATTAACAATAGCTTCGAAAAAAATAAAATACTTGGGAATCAATCTCACAAAAGAGGTGAAAGAACTCTACAATGAGAACTACAGAACACTAAAGAAAAAAATTAAATTAAACCTTAGAAGATGGAAAGATCTCCCATGTTCTTGGATAGGAAGAATTAATATTGTCAAAATGGGTATACTACCTAAAGTGCTATACAGATTCAATGCAATTCCAATTAAAATCCCAATGATGTACCTTGCAGAAATAGAGCAAGCAATCATGAAATTCATCTGGAAGAATAAAAAACCCAGAATAGCTAAAGCAATCCTCAGTAGCAAGAGCGAAGCAGGGGGTATTACAATACCAGATCTTCAACTCTACTACAAAGCAATAGTAACAAAAACGGCATGGTATTGGTACCAAAATAGAAAGATGGATCAATGGTACAGAATAGAGGACACGGACACAAACCCAAATAAATACAATTTTCTCATACTAGACAAAGGGGCCAAAAATATGCAATGGAGAAAAGATAGCCTCTTCAACAAATGGTGCTGGGAGAATTGGAAATCCATATGCAACAGAATGAAACTAAACCCATATCTCTCACCATGCACGAAACTAAACTCAAAATGGATTAATGACCTTGGAATCAGACCAGAGACCTTGCATCTTATAGAAGAAAAAGTAGGTACAGAACTTCAACTTGTCGGCTTAGGACCAGACTTCCTCAATAGGACTCCCATAGCACAAGAAATAAAAGCAAGAATTAATAACTGGGATAGATTCAAACTAAAAAGCTTTCTCTCAGCGAAGGAAACTATCAGCAATGCGAAGAAAGTGCATACAGAGTGGGAGAAAATCTTTGCCAATCATACTTCAGATAGAGTACTAATCTTCAGAATCTATAAAGAACTCAAAACCTCTTCACCAAGAATGCAAATAATCCAATCGACAAATGGGCTAAGGAAATGAATAGACACTTCACAGAAGAAGATCTACAAGCAATCAACAAACATATGGAAAAATGTTCAACATCTCTAGTAATAAGAGAAATGCAATTCAAAACCACCCTAAGATTCCATCTCACCACAATTAGAATGGCAATTATCAAGAATACAAGCAACAACAGGTGTTGGCGAGGATGTGTGGAGAAAGGTACACTCATACATTGCTGATGGGGCTGCAAATTAGTGCAGCCACTCTGGAAAGCAGTGTGGAGACTCCTTAGAAAACTTGGAATGGAACCACCATTTGACCCAGCTATCCCACTTCTTGGCCTATACCCAAAGGACTTAAAAGCAGCATATTACAGAGATACAGCCACATCAATGTTCATAGCTGTTCAGTTCACAATAGCCAGATTGTGGAACCAACCTAGATGTCCTTCAATTGATGAATGAATAAAGAAAATTTGGTATATATATACAATGGAATATTACTCAGCCATAAAGAATGATAAAATTATGGCATTTGCAGGCAAATGGATGAAACTAGAGAATATCATGCTAAGTGAGATAAGCCAATCTCAAAAAAACAAAGGAAGAATGATATCACTAATAAGTGGATGATGACACATAATGGGGGGTGGGAGGGGTTAGTGTTAGGGTTAGAGTTAGGTTTAGGGAGGGGGGCAGGAATGGAGGAAGGAAGGACTGTATAGAGGGAAAAGAGGGGTGGGAGGGGTGGGGGGAAGGGAAAAAAATAACAGAATGAATCAAACAACATTACCCTATGTAAATTTATGATTACACAAATGGTATGCCTTTACGCCATGTACAGAGAAAAAACATGTATCCCATTTGTTTACAATAATAATAAAAAAAAGAAAGAAAGGAGAGAGTGGATGGGGACATTATTTTACTGCATGTTCAGGGAAGACTAGCAGACAAGTCGATATTTGAACAGAGACCTCAAGGAAGACAACACGGGAACCAGGAGGTATCTGGGACTGGGTGCACCTGAGGAGGAACAGCCAAGGCAAAGTCCCTGAGGAAGACGCTTGTTTCAGTTCCTCAAGACTAACAAGGAAGCCAGTGTGGTGAGCAGAGTGAGCAAGTGAATGAAGAGAAACCGTGTCAGAGGTGGTGAATGAGCCTGGTATGGCAGCCCACATCCATGGAGGCTGAGGCAGGAGGACTGCAAGTCTGAGGCCAGCATGGGCCACTTAGTGGAACCTCCTTAAATGTAAAAGCAGAATGCCTGGGGTCATGCCTCAGTGGTAGAGTCCTTGCCTAACATGTGCAAGACCTGAGTTCATCCCAAGCACTACAGTCAATCAGTCAAGAAGTTCTGGGTGACCTAAAGAAACTTACTTCAAACAATAAAAAATCTTTACAGTGAGCACTGAGGGCAGAATTAAGCAGGCCCATGTGGTTAACATGGAAAGAAAGAAAAGATCTAATGAACTCAGGTTATTCCTGAGAGACAAGGAATCATAAATAAACTCCTTAGCTACAGGTACAGTCCAGCTCCTGTTATATCCCCTCAAAACTCAGCAAAAGCAATAAAAAACAAAAATAAGTTTACCTGTGATATAAAAGCCTATCTTTTCAGTATCAAGAGACATGCAGATTGAACACCCCAACAGGGAAAGGAGAAAAGGGTATAAACCAACAGTCCCAAAGAGATAAAGACAAAGAGCTACTAAACTGAAACATTTCATTTGAAACAATGAAAGTGTGATTTCCTCTGCTGGTCCACATCTGTTGGACCCACTGACTTTCATGTGGTCTGACAGTGAATCAGGAAAGTCCCTCTCTCCCTTTTCTCAGGGAGGCATCTTCTTCTTTGTTATTTTAGTTCTGGGGCTCTGATATTTTGATTTATTTTTGAGTCCCATGGGTATATTCAATCTGATCATTGTCAACATGCAAAGGTTTCCATGTTACTGCATAAAATCCCATCCATGGCACCACAGCAATCCTGTTTATGCTGAAAACATCCTTCCTATAATTAATCCCTCAGGGCCTTATATCATATATACACATTCTTCATTCTCTGTCTTCACCATCATAGTTCAACATCCAAAGACAGAGAATTCATCGGCTTTGTTCATCTTCTTATTTTCACAAAAATGTGAAAACATGTACATTATATAGAAACAAATTTAAAGAAAACTAAAAATTTAGAAGGCAGGGGGTTAAAACCAAGTGAAATTGAGTGTTTTCCAAACAACAGAATGAGAAGGTATATTGATAATGTACTGAAACAGGATACAAAATGGCAGTGATTTAAGGGATTTCAACATGGATTAATAATTGAATATTCAAAGACCTAGACATAAGAGAATACAACTGAGTAGTCACACACACACACACACACACACACACACACACACACACATAATATGAATTATAAAGGTAATCTTAATTAAATGATAATGACTTACAAACAATGTCCAACGTGAACGTGGCTTGTGGAAAGATCTATCAAAACAGACTAAAGTCATAGTGAAAAATCACAGGTTTGTGAAAACAAGTTGGAAATATGCACGAAAGGCTCTTTATTTCTTCATATCATGCAGATGCACTTTGTACATTTAAAAAGCAATGAGGTAAGCACAATAAAACCACAGACTTGATCACACAAAATACATATAGTTTTATAATTCCCCCCAACACATCTACACATACATACAAGAACTAAATAGCAAATGTGATAAAAACTCCAATTCTTATATTTGAAACTATACAACAAAAAATGGGAATTGGAACACTCCAACCCCACTCTACAATCTCAAAGAATTTGCACAATTCACAATAAAAGCTTATTCACACTCAGGAATAAGGATATAAGCTTGCTGATATGCTTCATTTTTACTTTTTCATCTGACTACCTTGCATGAGGGAAGATAATTGCAAGACATATGCCTCATGAGACACTATTGCAAGGTAGGATTTGCCAGCACTGCATTGATCTGGCCTTTTCTTGTGGATATGCAAACATATTTAATTGTACCCCATCTTAAACAAGAAATATCCACAGTTAATACACAACAATTTCAAAAAATATTTGGATATACATTCTACTTTTACAGGAACCATGTTATGCCTACCATTCCCTCCTTTAATTAGGAGGGAATCACTATCACAATCACTTCAATGTCAGTGATACCCCTGCATTGCTGAGTTCAGCTGTTACTACTATTTTAGCACTGTAAGTAAGCACCCTAAAAATCAAGCAAGCCTTCCCTACTTTCACTACACCCTGCATCAGGTTGAATTGCTCTCAGGGAAACTTTTTCAGCTTTTATTATCTCTGGAACTTCCTGCAACACTGATCAAGTCTTTGGACTCACCTGGATGGCATCTCTGGAAGGAAGGGCTCTGGAAACACAGAATCTCCCCTGGAAGGTTGATGATGGAGACGGTAGCTGTGTTTCAAAACAGGACAGCAGGAAGGAGTGAAGCATCAGTCCCTGAGCCAGACTTAGTTCTCCAAAATGTTTCTGGGGGTAACCTTGACCAGCTGAAGGTCGCACCTGCTGGAAAACAGTCGGGGGAGATATTCATAGCTCCTTAGGTGTATGCCTGGCATGTCCCCCTATTGTTATTCAGTCCCTGAGCACATTCCATCCCTGTGGGACTCTGTTCTGTATACCAAGAATTTTTTTGTTTTGTTTTATGGGTTTTTTTTTTGCAGATTATGTGTTCTCAAGAGATCAAGTGAAACCAGGGTCCCTTACTCTTTCTCAAAGAACTGTTGGTTTCCAGAGGTCTGACATTCTCCCAATCCTAGGTTGCGGATTTCTCCAAATTATGAAGCTAAAGATTCTGTCTTCACTGTCTCTTAAATCATCAAAGCACTGACTCACTTTAAGGACACAGTCTCTGATATCCTCAGAAAATTGGAATCTCCCTCTTCAACAACTGTATTGTTTTGAATGAGACTGTGGGTATGACCTTCCTTGGCTTCATGGTGCTTTTGACAAAACAATTAAGAGTTTAATGTTTGTAAGACTAAGACAAGTTCCGAGCTGCCATTTAATTCTTCACTTATAAAATATTTGCTGATTATAAGGGTTATATTCAACTCTTTTTATGCACCTTTCCCCAAGATTAATGATCTATAAGGTGTTACTTATTAGACAGAAGGTGTCCCCAAAAGTACACATGTGAAACAATGTAAGAAGTTTTAGAGGTGAAATCAGTGGGGTTTTGACCAAATCAGTGAATTTATCCTCTGGTAGAGAATAACTGGGAGGTGACTATAGGCAGGAGGAGGTCAGTCCTTGGGAGTGTGCCTTTGGGATATGTATTTTTTCTTTGTCAAGTGCAGTGCTCTCTCTTTCTCCCTCTCTCTCTCTCTCCTGCTTCCTCATCATCCTGCCCTCCAGATCATCATGCCTGAGCCACTGTCTTCCACCACACTCTCCTGCCATGATGTCCTGCCTCACCTAAGGACCCAGACAATTGGTTTGACAACTGATAGACTGAGATCTCTGAAACCATGAGCCCCAAAATAAACCTTTGCTCCTAAATGGTTCTTGTCAGGTCTTTTGGTCACAGTGGTGAAAACACTGACTGAAACCTAAGGACTCTCTTATGTAATGTTTATAAAAGTCCATTCATCTGTCAGTACTATTAGGAACCTGATTCTAAAGTGGCAAAAATGGAACTCAAGGTTTAACTGATCTACCCAGACTTATAACTTGGGTAATGCATGGGTTTTGAGTGGAATCCCATTGAGATTTTATAGTCCTTATGTGATAGTCCTGTGGTCCTCAACCAGAAAAGATTTTGCCTCAAAACACATTTGGAGTTGTCTTAAAAACTTAAAATGACACATGTAGTGAAGTGTAACCCATACCCAGTGGATGAGGCTAGGGATGCTGCTCAACACCTGGCAATGCACCAACAGGTCCCATTGGGTGTGCAGAGTGGGGAGTCCCAGCTGGTGGCCAGGATGATGAGCAGGTGCCAGTGCATGTTTCCAGGTACCTGGGCAAAGAGGACCCAACACAGGGGATGTGCTTGTCTGGATCCTCTGAAAATCCCAGAAAGAGCAAGTTTCTCATTCCTACTTGGCTTCCCATTTCCACGAGGCTGCTAGACTTGCCCAGAAGGAGGAAGAAACACATAATTCAATCCTAGCATGCTTTCCCCACTATAGTATAATTTTCATGCTTCATCTAAGCCCAGGAAGTTGGTGAACTCATTCACTTTAGGTAATCGTCTCTTTGCTGCATGTCGTGAGTACCATCATTATTGAGAAAACTTGTCCCTAGGTCAGTGGTTCTCAAAAATGGTTCCCTGGTACAGCAACATTAGCATCCCCTGGGAATTTAATAGAAACACATATTTTCAAACCTATGGGGAGCTATTGAATCAAGCACTCTGGGAATGGTGCCAGCAATCTGTGCTTTCACAATTCCTCCCAGATTCTGATGCATGCATAGGTTTGAGGATCACCATGTAGTGCTTGCCTGAACTCCAAAGCAACCATACCTTCTGCCACATCTGATGGTTGCTCTTCACTTCCTACTCAATGTCTGTAAGAATGAGAAATTACTCACTCTAGGAGATGTTTCAGAGGCCTGACTGAAGCCAGATCTCCTGAGGAACAGGACGAAACCTAGCAATTCTTTCATTCTGACTCACTTATGATGGTTTTGCACTGGATGATCTCTAAGTCTGGCCTCTGCAGATGGTATACTTCCATAGTTATCACAGTTAGCGTTAGATCATCCCCCATGCAGACTTCAGCCCAGAGAGGAGCAACTGAATGTTATCAAACCATCACAATCTGGCAGACACAGAGTTATGAAGCCTAAGTGGTATTGTGTGCAGGTTTTAGTGTGTGTATATGACTTGCTCCTAAGAATTCCTATGGTAAGTCAGAATGTCACCAAATTGATAGCATAATGTGACTTGGTAAATTTTAAGAGTGAACATGATGTGCCAATGGTGTGCATAGCAGTTAAAACATCATTTAAAATGTAGATAGATAGATAGATAGATAGAGACATAGATAAAGAAATGTGGAAAACCAGTAAAGTGGAAGGAGAATGTAGGGGAAGGGGAAGTTTTAGGGACTGAAGTGAAGCAATGGATATTCTTTTCTTGGATGATTATGTCAAAATGGACCCCAATATTATGTTTAAATATAATGCACTATTAAAAACATAAAATATAACTCTAGAACTTTTAAAATAAAAAATAGTGGAAGTGTTCTGTCAACATCATATGGAGATAAAATTATCTAATGCTATAAAATAACTCAACTAGGGCTAAGATTTAGTCTTGATAGAGATGAAAATGAGAGAATTTCCAAAGAAGTCTCATCTGAACTGAGGCTCCAAGATCTTCCCTTACTGTGCAACCTACCTGCCAGTTTCCACATGCACCACATTGTCCTTCACCCCCAACCAGTAGGCAAGGCAATGATGGCAGAGTATGAGGTGTCAAATACTCTTAGTCCCAATGCTGTTTATTTCTTTATCCAACAGCTTTACACTATGTGAAAAACAGTCTTCATCACAGGATCCTGTACACCCACAGGTCCACATTGTCTAGAATGACAAAGACATGGCATACAAGAAGGATAAGACTTGTTTTTTAATTCATATGGCTTTATTGTAAGAATATATATTAAGGTGAGTTTTAAGCTCCAGACACATGATAGCATGAGATTGGGGGAAAATATGTGGGTGGAATTAGGAAAGAAATATGAGCTCAAGGAGTTAAAGGAAAGATGTTCAAATTCCTTCTCCTAGAGGAAATCTTGTTTTTGTATTGTTGTTTTTTTCATTTACATTTTTAAACTTTTGCTTAGGGATAATTGCAGATGAGCATGCATATGCAAGAAATGACACAGAGAAACTCACACACACTTTCCTAATTGTAGCATCTCACAAATGTAGAATAATTTAACACAACCATGATATTAACACTAATAACATCAAAATACACAGTGGTTCCATCACCCACAATCCCTAGTATCACCCTTTAACAGGCAAGTCCACTACTCCTTTCCTGGGGCCTGAAACCCAAGAACCAAAATCTATTTATGTTTTTGACATTGTTATCACTTCTAATCTGTTATCTAGAGTATAAAATTTTCTGTGCAGAAACAATGGTGAGCGGACATCTCTGGGGGCCTTTCTAGCCCAGGACTTTGCTCGGTGTCATGGACAATGAGCTGACATAGAAGCAGGACCCTACATATAAGAGCAATGTCGAAGCTGGGCAGGAGTGGAACATTCTCTAGTTCTATGGCACATTGGGGAGAATGCAACTATGAATAATGCATAGTATTATTATAGTAAGAATTCTTAGGAGAGGATTTGGAATGTACTCACCATAAAGAAATGATTGGTGTTTAAAGCAATGAATATAGCAACTCTCCTGAGTGAATCCTTGCCTCATGTATACATGGATCAAAACACATTGTGCTATAGATATACATAAAGGTGAAATTCACTGTGGTGTATTCATACAAGCACATAGCATAGTTTGGTCAATTCCATATTAAGCTAATTTTTAAATGTCTATACATAAATAGAATAATAATCGGTAGAATTTCCTCCAGGGGAACAGAGGAAGAAAGAGGAAAGCGACAGGGAAAATACTAGGGACCAAAGTAGAGGAAATTATATCCCATGCCTGTAGGATTATACTAAAACGATCCTCAATATTATGTATAACTATAATGCACTAAAAAATATAATGCACAAATATGCAGCTCATAAATATGTAAAGTATTGTGTCAATCAAACATTATGAATTATTCTTGTAAAACATAATGACCAGATTTTTGTTTTGGATTTTTTTTTTTTAATGTGGTACTAATGATCCAACCATGGGTTTCACACTTGCAGGGAAAGTTCTCTACCACTGATCCCCAGCTCAAGCCTGTGACCAGTTCTTAAAAATCACTAGGATGATAAATTCTACATTATCAAGAAGAGGAGTCAATGTCATGATGTTCAAAGGAAGGATAGATGCAAAAGAGAAAAACCGACCTCACATTTACCTTAACTACACATTGCATGAATTCCCTCAGTTGTCAAATCTGCTGTTCTTCCCTGGGCATGGTAAAACTCATGACTATTTTTACAGTAAAATGAAAGAAATATCACTCAATAAAATATGCCATGGAAGAAGTAATTATTCTTAAAATATCCTTGATGGTCTGTGACATAAGTGGTAATTTCCAAACGTTTCTATTACAATATTTGGAATATCTGTGGAGAATCAGACAACTACAAAGCAAAAACCTGGTGGATATCAGAGCACAAAGCCTAATAAAGAAGTCTGGAAGTTCAGACAGGTGGATATCAAGGGCTGAAGACTCCAAGAAGGAAAGAAAAGGAGATTCACCATCCACCATCTCATCAAAGAACCTCAACACTGGCTCCGGGGCTCTGTGGCCTGGAGTCACTGGCATGTGTTTCTGCAGCCCAGAAAATGGATACTTTTAGGTTTTCCCTCCAAAGAGACTTTTCAGGGATCTCTTTACATCTTTATTCCTCAGACTGAAGATGAAGGGGTTCAGCATGGGGGTGACCACAGTGTACATCACTGAGGCTGTTGAACTGGAGTGTGAGCTGTGGGTTGCCACAGAACTGAGGTACACACCTAGGCCTGTGCAGTAAAATAAGGAAACCACGGAGAGGTGAGATGCACAGGTGGAGAAGGCTTTGTACTTTCCTTGAGCAGATGAGATTGCACGGATGGAGGACACTATCTTGGAGTAGGAGTAAAGGATGCCAGCAAGTGGACAAGTAACCAAGAGCACAAGTGCAAAATACATCACCGCATCATTAAGGAAGGTGTCAGAACAGGCAAGTTGAACCACCTGGTTGAGTTCACAGAAAAAGTGGGGGATTTCTAAGTGTGTGGGGAAGGACAGGTACAACACCATTAAGCTTTGTAGCAGGGCATGCAGCATGCTCATGATCCAGCACACCAGAACCAGCAAACCACAGAGCTGGGGAGTCATGATGGCAGTGTAGTGTAGGGGGTGACAGATGGCCACATACCTATCGTAGGCCATCACAGCCAGAAGGAAGTTGTCCAAACCTACAAACAATGTAAAAAAGTACATTTGGCTGATGCAGCCTCCAAAGGTAATGGCCTTGCTCTGTGTCTGGATGTTCACCAGCATCTTTTGGATGGTGGTGGAGGTGAAGCAGATGTCCACAAAGGACAGGTTGGAGAGGAAGAAGTACATGGGTGTGTGCAGGTGGGAGTCTGAGACGGTGGCCAGGATGATGAGCAGGTTCCCCAGCACAGTGACCAGGTACATGGAGAGGAAAAGTCCAAAGATGAGGGGCTGCAGTTCTGGGTCCTCTGAAAATCCCAGAAGGAGGAATTCTGAAACTTCTGTATTGTTTCCTGGTTCCATGTGGTGGATGTGACTACTGGAAAGAGAAAACTGTTACAGCTTTTCACACATATGGACACTGCTGATATGGTTGAAGTGTTACAATTTATCATGTGTCTGGTCATCCTGGGGCATCCCTATTGCCAATACTGAGGAGGAATCCCGTCTCTCTCTAAGCCTGTCCCCAAGAGTTCATGCATTTTACTGTTTTAATGAGACATTTCTTCTTACCGTGGAAGAGTACACGTGCATTGCTGGCCTCATTCCAGGCACTGTCCAGGCCTCAAAAACCAAAGCTCCTACATCCCAATGATGGGCAAAGAACATGTACACAGTGGCAAATCACAGGTCTAATATATTTTTGTGAAAATGATATATCACATGTATTGGCATATGTGCCAACTCACTGAATAATACATCAAATCAATCAAATATGTGTGGTCCTTCGAATATTAATTGTAATTTAATAAACCTGCTTTAAAACAAAATAATCATGTAGTATGTCTGATGATGAAGCACTTATGATAAAAACAAAAGCAATTATAATGCAGACAGCAGGTAAGCAGTTGTATTTAAGGGTGTGTGAGTGTGTGTGTCTGTGTGTGTGTGTGTGTGTGTGTGTGTGTGTGTTGCTGGGGATTTCACCCAGGGCCTTGTATATGCTAAGTAGGTGCTCTAGGGCTCTCGCACTGACTCACACCCCCAGCTGCAGGACTGTTTTTAATAGGTGACCAGAAGCTCAGTAGAGAATGTGACAATTGAATAGAGTCCTCAGGAGGTCCAGCAAGAGCCAGCAGGCCAGCAGGCATTTCTACATGGCAGAAGGAATTCCCCGTGCAAAGTCCCTGAGGAAGGAGAATGTATAGGAAACACAAGGGCATCAAGCAGTCAGTGTGAAGAAGTCTATGAGAAATAGGGAGAGTGATCAGAGATGGTGTCAGAGGATGCTGAGGAAAGAGGTGGCCTCCCTGTTGGAGCTGAATCTGCCTGAGAAGGGAGACCTTCCTCCCCACTACAACTTCACTTATTATTAACTTCCTTCCCCAGCATCCATTGAATGGAAATGGACATGCTACAAACTACCCTGTATTGTTGAGTTGATCTATGTACTATGACCATCACCACCTTGGAATATCTGAGTCCCAGAGTCCTGCCCTGAGGATGGCACACATGCACACACACCACCCTGTCACCACTGTGGCCTCTGACCTTCATACCCCACTGTTAGGCTCCTAGTGTGTACAATGCAATCTGGCCAGATCAAATTATCTTTCCCCTAATACAGAAATGGCAGCCAGAACACCCATTTTGTAAGCCTCCCATGGACAAATAAACATGCAGCAAATACTGCTACAGTAAATGCTAGATTACACTCTGCATTTAAAGAAACACATACGGGGGGAAATGTCAATAAACAGAAAAATAGTGGAATGAAATGGACATGTTGCTAGGGGAGTGAGGTAATAAGCCCAGATGGTCCCTGAGAGACCAAGAGGAAGAAACCGCTTCCTTGCTTCTGGTGTGTTCCAACCCAGGGTCCATCTCCTGGGCACCCTGCAAAAATAAGAAAGGGGCAAAAATAAACACCTCCAAAGTCAAAAATAGCAATGTCTTTATGATTTCAAAGTGATACAGAAAGGACACAAAGATAAAGTGATTAAGGAGAATAAATTAACAATTCACAAAAGGATCCATAAAGTACAACAAGATCTTGTCTTGTTGCTATATGAAGCAGAAACTCTTGTTTTCTCTGTGCCTCTTCCAGACCTCCTTGACCAATGAGTTTTTCTATGATGGCTGAGGAGTCCTCTTCCTCACTTCTCTCCTGTGGCACCTGTTTTTTTTTTATTCTTGGGCTTTGGATTTTAATTGTCTATTATTTTTTCTTAACAAAGTCCCTGGGTGCACTCTGGCCCCGGTTCTGGTCTTCATCCAACAAGCAGAGGTCTCTCCAGTAATTATTTGCAAAACCACATATGTCATGAGAGTCCTGTTCCTTTGGTTCCTTCCTATGACTGGGGCCTTGTGTTATAACACATGCACTTCACAGTACTCAGTCTATGACCTTATAAAACCAGATCCAGGTGAGCAAAGATTTCACCTTCCTATTCTCACAAAGATACAGAAGTCTGTCTGAACTTACTAGAGAAAAATGTAGGAAGGTAGTAAGTTATATAATTCAAAAATGCAAGGAGAATGCAACCAGGTTCCATGGGACTGCTTCCAAACAACCGTGTTCAACAATCTGAATGGAGCCTCAAAAACTAGCAGAAACCAGGTGGCAGTGTGGCTCAGTGGTACAGCACTTGTCAGCATGACCAAACCTCTGGTTCCATCCTTTGCAATGCAAAAACCAAAACTAACTGGAACAAGACTAACAGGAGCAACTCCAAGATATCAACAGGAATTAGATCAACAAAAACTTCGGCATATCAGAATATAACATGTAATGTTCCTATAATATCCTGTTGTTAATAAACTCCCAGCTGTCACTTGTTGAATGGACAAAGAATTGAGCCTGAGTATATGTGACCATTCATATATGACAAAATTTCATTTCAATTTAGTAGAAGATTTGATTGTGGAATAAATGCTCACATAAATGTCTGCCTGGAAGAAAATGAAGTTGGCCCCCTACCTCACTTAAGTTAACAGTGACCAGAGAAGATAAGACCTAAGTGTAAAAAACACCACTGATTTTAGTTGAACAGCTACAAATTATATAAAAATCTACACTGAGCAAGAACCTAGTAAGGCAAGAAACTCAGGTGTAAGAAGAAAGATATGTACCAGTAAAAAAAAATTGAATGATTTTCATGGTCAAAAGTACTACCTGAGAACCAATGGATAAATAATAATTTGTATAAATCACTCAAAATACTGATCCTGGTAGAAAATAGACAAATAAGAGTAAAGGGACACCAAAATATTTGCTTAAGCTCACTAATAATTTATGAAAACAGCAAGAAATATTTTATTCACAGCCCCCATCCTTAGGAAAAGCTCCTGAAGAGCTGTTTCATCAGTTGTGGTTAGAATTTTTAAACAGAAAAAAGAGAGCTCTCAAAATTAGGTTGAACAGATATGACTCTGGACCACGTACAAGGGAGACAATCTGAAGTCAGCTACAAATACCAAAAGGATAAAAACTCCTTAACTCAAGGTCTCTTGATCTCCTGAATATTGACATTCTGGGACAAGTTAATTCTCTGAGGCAGGTGCTGGCCTGTGCATTGTGGGAGGGTCAGCAACACCCCTGAGCTCTCATGACCCCTCCACTGAGTGACGGCTGAAAATGTCTGTGAAACTTGCTCTGTGTCAGGGAGGGGCATCCCTTCTGGTTGAGAATCACTAGTTTGAAATTAACAATAGCAACGTATTTTTTGAAACATTGATATAGCAGTGAATTAGTGAGAGCCAATATGAAAGGCATGGAAAGTAAGAGTAACACAGCCCCATTATGAAATGCTGTGCATCCTTAGAAATACCTAAACTGCACTGAGCTGATCATCTGCAGGAAGTCCACAGGAATTAGAGTGAGAAGCTGGGGGACCTTGAGGAGAGAACAGTGCACCAAATGAGAGAACAGTGAGGAGTGCACGTGATTTTTCTCATGCATTTTCATAGAAAGTATTGGAGCATGTATGTACATATTACAGAAAGAAGAACGTTAAAAGAGACATATAACTTACAGAATAGAGAATGACAGCATTGATTAAATTAGTATACGTAGGTGATAGGCTGACAAATCCGGCTCCATGAGAATATTATAGGCCAGACTCTAAGGGAAATGACCAAATAGACTCCATTTTGCTCTGAGTCTCCATGTTATGTAGGAAATAAGCTTCTCCCATGGGAACACCCTGCCTCTGCACCCATCAACAGTTACTTAGAGCAACATATTTAACAATACACAATGACAATTCCTATGTAAAGAAAAATTGCTCTCTTTTGATTCCTATTGCTCCTAAACAGTGTACCTTGTGAACAGTGATTGTGTGGATGTTAGTAACCATTCTTTAGTTTGTACCTAGGTAAGGGTCATTTTGACCTGCTTCTCCCTCTGTTGATGATCTCATGATATTAGTTTGTAATTTTGAATCATAGCAACAGACACTTTTGATTGATGTGATTTTTGGTTTAAGAAGCCCTACAACCCTATGGTCAGGGCTATTCTCCCAGTAGCCATTTTGTGGTCATTGTATGAGACTGTCAGCCAACCGGCTTAACAAAGACTCTTAAAATTTTGACTTCTCGGTGTTGATCGGTGTGTTCTTCTATTGTGCCTCATAACACTTGGAGGACCCAGCGAGATCCTTGTTGCCTGGTAGATAATCACCGCTCACCACAGACCTGGGAACTCCTGCGAGGGGAGAGGCCACAACGTTGCTCCTAGGGGAAGGCCTCTGAGAGACGTTCCTCAGCCCCAGGCTGCATGGTCTGTGGAGCCCCGTCCCAGACTGAACTAAATTCTCTGAGCATCACCTGTTTCTGCACCCCTGAGGGACCAGTAAGTCTGTTTCTTGTGGATCGGTATCTGAGGACTCTGAGGAAGACTGGACGCAGCATCACTTCCCGAGTCCAGGACTGGCAAGACATTGCCCAGGCCCTCAGGTCAGGAATCAGGAGTGGCCACTTGTCATTGTCTTTGGTGTCTTGTCTGTTCTGTGTTTGTTCATCTTTTTCTGTTTTTTGTTGCCTTGAGTGTGGACGTGGGTCAGTCTCCCTCATGTTCATCATATACACCCTTCAATGCATATTGACAAATTTCCAGGAATTCCAGAGTAGGTCCACTGATGACAGGACCTGCTCTGACATCTTTTCTCTCTCTAAATTCTGTGAGAGAGAATGACCAACTTTTGAGGTCAGATGGCCCCCTCAGGGGACGACCAAATTGTCTTTGGGCAGCCTGAACAATCTGATCAAATGTTTTATAGTCAAATTTGGAAAAACATGGTTAAAAAGGTTTTTAACCATTTCAATAAAGCTTACATTAAAATATAATCTGCTCCCAACAGGAACTTCCAAATATTGGATTTGGTCCACCAAAATGCCAGACTAAAACTTTGATGGCTGCTTTCCAAGAGACCAGAAAAAGTGGTTTAGAACAAGATCCCAACCTGAGGGGGCTCTCCCAAGGAGACCAATGGAAGCAGCTCCCTTGCTGTCTCTTCAGGAAACTCCTTCAGGGAGGGATAGGGCATAACCTTGTCTATATTCTCTTAATTCTTTTTCATCTCTGATGAGAACGGACCACATTAGGATGGAGGCCAAAAGACTTTTAAAATTCTATCTTTTTGAGTTCATTATTTCGATCTGGTGAGCCTAGGTTAATTTTTATCAGAACTATTTTATCCAACTATAAGGTTTTCTTAATGCTTTGTTTCATTCTGAGACCAGTTTACAAGGGTTAACTCTCAGTCTAATAGGTTTTAAAAAATAAGCTATAAGGTGTTTGTGCATCTGTACTTCATGTATATGTACACCCGTGTATTTTGGTACCAAAATTGACATGTGAGCTCATAAATTAAAATTTTAAAAAATGGATCCAAATGCTTTTGATTCACATGATTTAAAAGGTTTTAAATTGGGTAAACAAAAATATGGCTTTCAAGGTACTAACAGTTTTGTTTCCAGATGGTCAAAAATAATAAAATGTGAATTTTATAAAATGTCTAGTATCCATTGTTTCTAGGTTTTTCGTCATCAGGAAAGAAATGACTGATATGGCCCAATACACTTCTCTGATACCTCAGTTTTTAAAAAACTAACTAAATTAGATTTAACATATATGGGATTGATCATGGATGTGTTTGTTAGAGACATCTGATTGGTTTAGAGAGTTAAAATGCTGACTGTTAAATGTAACACCAAGTACTGTTAACTTCTTAAATTCCACAGGGTAACATACTTAAAACATTTTTGGTGTTTTCATGAATTGGTAAATAAAAAAGGATTTAAATTTACTTTATGTTATCACTGAAATCACAGTTACTAGCAGGTATTATTCTATATAAATGGTCCAAAAGTTTCAACTGTATTTAAATATTCTGTAAGTAACAAATTATTTCATCAGATTAAAATGGAGTAATTTATCTAAATTCATAAATTTATAAAGGTTGTTTCAGAATATAAATTTTAAAAAAGGGGATCAACAGATTAAAACATTATAAGGTTTTAGACATAAAATATATTTAGTAAAAATGTTTCTAGATAAAAATGTCTTTATGTGATAAAATAAAATCGTAATACAGATAAGTAAATAGCAAGAGGGTCTAATTAAGAGATTACAAAAGTGTAAATTAAGAATAAATTTTAAAATGTTTATGTGTACATATAAGTCACACAACAGTTAAAACTATTCAAGGTTTTCTACTAAGGTCAAATATTAATGTACAGATACAAACCAAATTTCAGTCTATATGCTAAAATGACCAATGATTCTTAAAACATTAATTTACTTTTAACATTGTATCTGTTAAGTTTTATTCTCAAGAGCAACTAATCTTAAAAATTGGGGGTTTGTACAACTCTGGTTATACAGCAACTGTTAGAGTATTGTACTACATTACAAACTCTAAATTTTCTTTAAAAGTTAAACGTGGTTAATATAAAAACATCAATGTAATTATGATTCTATTACTCTTATTTATATATTAAAAGTGTTCATATCTTCCAGATATACAAGTCTTTAAAAGGCTTAAAAGAACATTTTATCAAGTTGTTGTTCTCCAACCTAAAGTTATGGTAAACTTAAACTTACCAAAATACGAAATTTTATTGGAGATTTATTTATATCATTTAATGTTCTGTAACTGGACCTGAACCTTATGTTACCTTCTGCACTGAGATGAAAATGTAAATATATTTCTGTAAGATAATAAGAGTTGATCTGTTTAGAGGTTAATATCATGAAACAGGAAAACATTTTGCCACTTTACTACACAAAAGGAAATTTAAAAGCTCTCAGCTTTCTTTGATTCATGTTTTAGGTGTAATATCATACTGTGTTAATTAACATTTATATAGACTTAGGAAACAATATATGTAAACTTTATAAAATGATATTTAAAAAAGATAAAGATCAGTTTCAGAACTAGACTGCTTTACCTAAGATATATGAAGAGCCATGCCTTACCTGAGATGAGGCTCTGTTTCCTACCTTACTACATGTTACAATGGCTCCAAAATAAGTCAGACTTCAGCTCATTCAAAGCTAGATTCAAAAGATTGATTTTGGGCTCGGGATATAGCTCAGTTGGTAGAGTGCTTGCCTCACAAGCACAAGGTCCTGGTTTCAAATCCCCAGCACCACAAAAAATAAATAAATAAAAGATCGATTTTGTTGTCATAAAATTACTGTGATCTCAAACACAGGATATAATATATACCTCAGCCAAAATTTAAGACAGCTATTACAAAGCTAAATATGTTTTTACTGTTGTTAATTCCAGTTTGTATTTTCCTTGTGAACTCTGTAACTGTTGACTGGTTAATGTTTTACAGAGGAACTGCTTCAAGAACAATCTAAATTAATTTGAGATAATAAGTCATCACCTATAGGACAGGTAATATAGACCCCAGTTTAATAAAAGTTGGTAAATAACTATAAAGTCATAGTCATTAAAGTTAAAACCCAGTACTCTTACTGTATGATTGGTGAAACTGACTTGCTGGATGTTTAAGATCAAAACTTAAAGATTGAGATTAAAATAAAGGGGTCAAGAAAATCAGTATTTGGCTCTTGCCCTCAGAGTCAGCCTAACCCAGGGAGCTTTGCAACTCTGGGTCACACAAACTTCTGATCAGGGAGACTGATGGGACCACTAGAGGATGAGAAGCCCATCAGTGCATCTGCTGCAGAGGAGGGTCCTTGGGAAAGGGAGACATCCCTAATGCTTCCAAAGGAAGCCACCTCATCAAGGAGACCCTACCAGGTGAATGGCACTAAAGGAGCTAAGAAGCTGCTCTCAAGTTCCCCAAGAGTGACCCCTGTGGGAACTCAGCTGATCTTAACAGCAGATATGAACAAGGTCAGTTTGACCAGCTTGATCGTAAATACCTAGCAAAAACATTTAAAACTGAAACACAGTCATTCCTGGACATTTCAAAAACTGAACAATAGTTATTTTAATGTAACTTGAGATGTACACTTGTGTTATCCTCCCAAAATAAGTAAAACTAAAGGTGACAAAAAGATTCTTAGACAAAAATGTCTGATAATTATCAAAAGAAACTGCCAGAGGTATAAGTTTTTAGTCAGCTTAAGGTCTACAGATCTTTCTAATCTCCAATACAGGTAGACTTAATCAATGTTTGCTAGTATGATTCTCTACCCCTAAGTAACAAAAATAAAGGACTCTTTATTAAACAAAGAGATCATGCCAAAAAGTAGATATTTTACAAAAATCAGATGACAGTAAGTAACTTAACGAATGTTGTGCTTATATTCCTGATAACTCTGACAGAGATAACATTTACATTTGAGGCC